>NW_019384741.1:343603-357851 GCF_000671375.1 Centruroides sculpturatus | reverse complement strand
AGATGGGATCTCTTTCCCTATTGGGACATTCTCTGTATAAATGGTCTTCCGAACAGTGACTGCAAATTGGTGTTTTGTGAAGACAATCCTTTGCAGCATGATTATATTCCAGACACTTATAGCACTGCAGGACCGGACAGAAGTCCGCAATCCTGCAGCGCGACCACTCTATGTTAATTTTGTTTTGGTTTATAAATAATCTTCTTATTTCGGGAGAAACCTCCACTACCCAGTTTTTAAACATGGAAGCCTGCTTTCCCAGTGTAAACTTTACTTTGAACTGCTGGTCAAAATCCTCTTTACTAATGAAATTTCCAATGGCTTCATTTTGTTGATAGATTAGAGTTCCAAAATTCTCTTTTGCTATATCTGTCTGAACTGAATAAATAACCAAATGCGGCCACCGCTTTTTGGGCCTTTTAGTGACTAGTTCTGGCAGAGCATCAGCAATATGGTCTTCTAGGACAGCTGCGTCTCCTTTGTTGCTAAGCTCTATTGCAATTCCCCCTCCTGCTATCTTTCTTATCCTATCTACTCCAACCTTCATAGCAGAAGGCTTCAGTTTCCCCTGCATTGTTTTGCGTACTGCTTCGCTAGTCATTTTCTCCCTCTCTTTACCGTAGACCAATATAACTTCATTTGTATGTCCCTTCCTCACGGATGGTCGGTTGTATTCATTGATTTTAGCAGATTTGATTATGTCACTGTACAGTGGTGTACTAATGGCACTTCCTGTCTTAACATCCAATTTTTGGAGTTTATCCATAATCTCTTTCTGTGTGTTAATAAGGCTGTCTGTGCAAATACCCCCCTTCAGATCTTCCTTTGTCGCCATCCTTGAAAGTTTGTCATCTATACTTTTGACATATTCATTTGTGGTCAGACAAGCTTCTGCCAATGCTATCACTCTAGTGAACTGGTGGATGAGGAATTGCATGTGATTACGAGCGCCGAANTCCCCCTTCAGATCTTCCTTTGTCGCCATCCTTGAAAGTTTGTCATCTATACTTTTGACATATTCATTTGTGGTCAGACAAGCTTCTGCCAATGCTATCACTCTAGTTAACTGGTCGATGAGGAATTGCATGTGATTACGAGCGCCGAATTTACCATTGGGATTCTCACATGCATATTCCTTCACCTCTTCTAGAATACAATTAGCTTCTTTATGAAATGTCTCCATTACCACAAAAAGGTACTACCCTGTCAGGTTCACCCTGCCAGAGCAGAGAGAAGAGAAAGATACAGCTAGCTTAACCTACTTAAATTACTAAAGATTAATACACAGATGTTCGCGCAACTACAAAAATAGGGCACTGTTCAGAAAGTACACAGTCAAATGTTTTTGTCTTCATCTTTGTAATCCATCACAAATCAAACAAGATGAATTCCAATAAGTGCACAAGGCGGCAATCACTATTGTAGTTGTAACCAACCGTTATCGTACAAAGCGACCGTTAGAGAAATCCGTTGGAAGACCGTTGGAGGTCGTTGACCCCAGCAATGTAGAATCTTGTAGAAAATTAAAACAGCTATGTCTCGAGATCCACAACAGATACGAGGTTGAAACTTTAGCAGATTCTGGAATATGTAGAAGGGTTCCTGTTGACACCAATATTTCCACAAAATGGCGAAGTGGGGACCCGATGCAGGCCGCCGATGTTTGTAGACAAAAGTTCCAAAAACGAGAGAACCACTGGGCCAAAATTAACCAAAATAAGGATATATACTCACACTTAAATGTAGGTTCCAACGATACGAAAAGTTCCGGAAAAATGGTATCCAAAAGTCCGAAAAAAATGTTCCGAAGATTATGTACCTTTGTTAATCCATATCTCCAAAAATACTGGTTCCACAAAAATGAAATTAGCGTCAGAAGGGTCACAACTGATGGCACTATCAGCCAACACCCAAAAAACCGCGTGAAAGTCACTTAAAAATACCAAAAACTCAAAATTTCAGGAGCACGAAAACACGTGGCCAGCTCGTTCTAGACAAAGGAGCCTCCTAAACAATATACAAGTACAGTACAGTATTTTCCGAGGAAACACTCATAATTATTTTTTAACCCCATTCCCGATAACCCGGCATTTTCACAAACTCGGCCACCCTTCGGTCCACATTAGGCCGAGTTTTCGAGGCTGTACTGTAATAAGTTTTTGATAAGCACTTTCAGAAAAGCTATTAGACGGGGCAACAAACAACGAACTTAAAAGCGCGACAGTATGTAATGACAAGGACCCAACAGATCCTATCACGGTCCCAGAACTATACGAAATACCCTTTACTCTAGGTTTAGAAAACAGGGTCGGCAAATATATAGAATACCTATCCCGAAGTCTACCTACCAGGTTCAAGGAACGTCAGTACGATGTACAGTACGTAAAGGAAAATGAACCACAACGCTGGCTATCAGAAAAACATTTCCGGATAATGTAGCACAGTTCACAAGGGTAAAGCTGATTAAAACCTGTAGGAACCAACACTCTAGAAAAAATAGCCATATACAAAAATACTATTAAGAACACATGTATTAACCACAAAGACGCAGCTAGCTTGTCGACAGCGTGGGAAATTTCTTATATACCGCTACGGGACAAAACTTCACAGTAATTTATTACATATTCCACGAATCCAGGATTTATTATTATTGTTAATAGTTATTATAGTATATTATTATGTATTATATATTTTTGTATACTTTATTGTTATTATTTATTTATATTGTTGCAATTGTACACCTCACTGATCCATATTTAAAACACGGTTGAATTTAAATTTTAAAATTATTCCTTTATATGTTCGTTCCTGATTATGGCAACGTACATAGCCGAAAACGTTAGAAAATTGAAAATTTCTGCTGGAACTTTTTATTTTTTACATATATTCCAGTTAAGAAACTTTATTATTAATCTTAAAACAGTAAATACACAGAATTTATAGTAAAAATAACGCAGTTAAATACTCTAATAATTAAGACGAAACAATAAATAAAACACGTAAATACTGTATAGTAATCTAAATTGGTCTTATACAGACCACTTACTTGTTANCCAGTCGGCGCAAACCGCGCCTTTCAGCGTTATCGTGTTTTGGCTCCCTTAAGGGGGACTTGGTTTTTCCCATTGTTCACTTTTCTGTGGAAGACTCTTATTAGTCACTTCACTTCAAGTACTGGTAAAAGACTGCTTAGTATAAAGCATTTCTCCCCTCAGCCATTCAGCTAGCCTTTCAGCTAGGTTACGTGCATCACACTTGTTCAGTTAAATTGAACAAGCCTCACTTCTGCCTCATTGAAGTAACTACTGAGCATCCGGACATCATGACTGTCGAGGAAACTAATAACTCACTCAACAATAGCTTCATAGAGGAAGATTTAATATCTGCAATTAATGAGAACCTGGATATAATCCTAACAAGTATCCCTACAAACTCCAACGTCTCTGTCAAAACGAAAGGGCGTGCTCAGGCAAGGGAGGCTGCTGCTGTTAAAATGCACGCTGCAGCCAACCAAATTTTTGGGGTTGTGCTGGCCCTAAGAGAAAGAGTAAAGGTTCTGGAAGCCACTGGCACTCAACCAACCAGGGGAACCTACTCAGAAATAGTTAAAAGGAATCTAAAGCCCATGAGTCAAACAACCAAGCTGATATACGAAAAATCGGCCAAACTGGATGGTGTGTACAACCCAAAGAACGAGAAACATGACATTATCATATCACCAATTAAGAAACCGGATCACCCAGCTCCAACCCCGGAGGAGACTATGGGACTTTTACAGACTCATGTGGATCCAAAGAGGCTTGGGATTAAAATTAAGGCTGTCAGACCCCTTCCCAGCGGGGACATCAAAATACAATTTCACGAGGAATCCGACCTCCAAATATTAAAAAAGGCCATGCAAACTCATGAAGCATTAACAGAGAAAATAAGAGTAATAGAAAAAAATCAAAAACCTCCAAAGGTTATTCTGTATAATGTCNCCTTTATATGTTCGTTCCTGATTATGGCAACGTACATAGCCGAAAACGTTAGAAAATTGAAAATTTCTGCTGGAACTTTTTATTTTTTACATATATTCCAGTTAAGAAACTTTATTATTAATCTTAAAACAGTAAATACACAGAATTTATAGTAAAAATAACGCAGTTAAATACTCTAATAATTAAGACGAAACAATAAATAAAACACGTAAATACTGTATAGTAATCTAAATTGGTCTTATACAGACCACTTACTTGTTAGACACGGCAAACATGGCCACCGGATCCTCCGTACCGCTTTCGTGTCCTTCTGGGATGTTGTAGTACAGTAAATAAAAATTGAATGAGAACGAACAGAACGATTTTGGGTATTTTTAACTGCTACCTTACTTAACATTGTATTAATATTGATTGAATACCGCGTTTGTTTTGTTAAGTTACGGTAATGCAACACTTGGACGATCGGCCTAGGAGATGCCTTCTTAAGAGTAACTGGTCCCTATTCAGACGTTATAGACGTGAAAAAAACCCGGAAAACTCTACGTGGCCAGCCTGTCCTAGGCGAGGCGCAAACCCACGACCGAACTACGCAATGTTTAGGGACCGATACCACTTGGCCTTGGCTAGTGGGCCTTCTTTGGAAAAGCATTCGAGTACATAAAGAAACACAGTACGTCTTAATAGCCGAAATAATTCCTCTGTTATTAACTATTACGTTCGGCTTCGCCTGGGTTTATAAAGTACAGTACCTCTCGCAGTAATTGTTACACCCGCGATATTAATCGTTAATTTCTAAAACGTATTTGCTAAAATCCATTTTAAGAATTTTTATGGGAATATATGTCCGTTCCGACTAGAGGATTTGATCCCGGGATCTCGAAAATCGGGATCCCGGGAGCCCGACCACTTTTCAGTCCCAAAATTTTCGGGATTAAGTTTTCCTAATNTTACAAATTAAAAAAATGCTTAATTCTGTATTATTAATTTTTTCAAAAGTCAATAATGTAGAAAATGAAAATGATAACTATCAAAGTTTAATTAATATTATTGAAAATTTACTAATTATTAGAATCTTTAAAGGATGGGAACATGTGTATTCTTAGTATTTATTCATTTTATAAATTTACAGATCATTAAAATAATAATATAATTAGTTTAAACATGGTCTGGAGATTTTCAGCACTTATTTAATAAAAATCAACATTGCAGATAATAAAACTGAAAACTACAATCTTATAAGGAAAGATAAAATTTTCATTTAGATCTTAAGAGGTTAATTGATCAGAACACTAAAAAAAAATAAAATAACAAGAACACAAGCAACTGCCAACAATTAAAATATAAAGTATAGAGTTTTAAAATTATCTTGATAATTACAAGGAGGGAAGATAAAAGATATAAAAATAAAAATTGTTCTATTTATATAAAAAGATTTAATCAATTATAAAAAAGCTTCATCATATATACAAAGTGAAGTTTTTAGTTTGGTTTTTTTCCTCTTTATTAAACAATGTTTATAGAATTTATTCTTTCTTTCGTTCTATTCATATTTTCCTTGTGATTTTCTTTCTTCTACCCCGGTTGAAAAAGGTGATTTCTATTTCTTTTTTATACTTTCACTGGTTTTTTTTTTTTTTAATATTTTTTTGAGGTTAAGATTTTCTTAAATTTTTTTTAAGATAAAGTTTTGGGAAAAATAATCCAAAAATATCTCATCAGAATCAATAATCTTAATGAGGACTTAGCTTTTTTTTTTTTTTTTTTTGTTTTAATGAGAATCTATCATTCAGCAGGTAAAGATTGGTTAAATTTCATTCACTCTTTGTTTAAATGAAATTTAAGTGATTTGAGCATTAAATTTTATTAGTTTGTTTTGATAGACTTAAAAGAATCGGAAATATTATCGAAAGTTGTCAACAATAAGATTTAATTAACTATTATAATAAGGAAAAGTAACAATAATTTATCTTAATTCTCAAATTTGATTTTTCTCAAACAATTGTTACTATATTTAATTTAATGTTAACCTACAATTTGAAATAAGCAGATAGTTCATTTATGATTGTTGATGATTAACGTAAGATTTTGAAAAGATAAAAACTATTAATAACGTTCCACAGATTAATTTACTTCTAGACTAGGGTTTCTCATTTCCCGGTCTTTTGCTTGTCCCGGGATCCCGGGATCGAATAAGTATAATCCCGAAATCCCGGGATTAGAAATAAGGACCGGGATCGAATTCCCTAGTTCCGGCCCTCACCACCCGGCCGTCTCATTGTGTTCCTGGAGAAACCCATAATGGGCTTGCTAAAAAATGGCGGAAAGAGTTTTAAAAAACGGCATGGAAAGTATGTCCTGGTAAATATTCGTAGCAAATTTATGAAAAAATTACTACAATTAGTTTGGTATATTTGGGTTACGGCAACGCCATCTACCGTGTGAGATTCCTCCCGGAAGAAGTTTCACGGGAAACTGAACCTTATTTAAGTGTTACTAACGTAAAAAAAACGAAAAACTCCACGTGGTCAGTACGTTGCTATGAGAGGCCCAGGACCAACTATCGGCGTAACAGTTTGACCCCGCGCAGGTGAGTGCTATGCGCTACTCATCAAAGAAATAATATAGCGCGTCTACTCAACGCTATATCGTTGTCGCAGTAAGTGAATATACCATAATATTTGCTTTTTTTAAGTATATTATTTNATAAAGTATAGAGTTTTAAAATTATCTTGATAATTACAAGGAGGGAAGATAAAAGATATAAAAATAAAAATTGTTCTATTTATATAAAAAGATTTAATCAATTATAAAAAAGCTTCATCATATATACAAAGTGAAGTTTTTAGTTTGGTTTTTTTCCTCTTTATTAAACAATGTTTATAGAATTTATTCTTTCTTTCGTTCTATTCATATTTTCCTTGTGATTTTCTTTCTTCTACCCCGGTTGAAAAAGGTGATTTCTATTTCTTTTTTATACTTTCACTGGTTTTTTTTTTTTTTAATATTTTTTTGTCAATAGGTGTCGCTACATGTACAGTATATCTGTACATTTCGGGGTGTGAAGTAGGGCATTATCTAAATAAGTTATTTTATCTTCAATTTTCAATACACATATTTTTGCTCTTAAACCTACAACCTCTGTCACTATTTTTCCACCGTTTTCGACTTATTTTACCGAGTTCCTTTTTAACTCTAAGCATATATTTATTATTTTCATGATAATCAATCGTATGAGTTACGCTCAGGGGGTCATCATCTATTCTCCATATTTCAATCCGATCTGTCAGAAGCCGGAGGACAACTTGGGTTAGAAATCGTATTAGCAGGGTACTTGCTCTTCTTTTTTCTCTAACGCACAGCTTAACACGTCTAGAATGAAGTTTCTAATTCGTCATAAAAGGAAAAATAAATCATTCTCAACAGGGATGTTTAGTCACTCAATAGATCTCATTATCTTTCTTACGTTTCAGAACGTAACTCGCTCCCTACTCCTTATCATGTATAAGCTATTATCTATAAATTTCGGACACCTTAAACAAAAGTTCAGTTTTATTTATTTAATAGATTATAGAGCGTCACTCGAGTAAATTACAACAAAGTAGATAAAAGGAAAGTTATTAGACTTGAAGTTTATTCTGTTTTTGGTTCGAAGGATCATTATAAAACCGAAATTTTTATTATCTTTATATAAACGGACTCGAAACACAAGAATATTAGATTTTTGAATACACATTACTGTTAACACGAATGTAGGCTATATGCGAGGAATGATCCGCGATAATCCGTCTCTTCAGCAACAGAGAGGCGCAAAAATCACGCAACAATAAAACTGACAATTCGTTGCGAGCGGTTGAATTTTCTGTTCGTGCGATTTAAAGTGATTTACGAACATTCTAAATTTAGGTATTTTTGAACATTTTTAAGCGGAGTATCGCAATTAGTGGCAATGATTTTCCAAAAGAGCTCCATTTAGATAACAATTGATCGGTTTTGTCACGGAGACGACGAATGGGGTCTTTCCACTTATTTTAGGAGATACTTTTCACGTTTTTTATTGTTAATTTTTGTTCAGCCCAAATTCAATCGACTTGTTAAAGATTTGTAATTGTTAAAGCAAAATGGAAATAAATAAATGCATTAAATTATTATTCCCAGGTATAGTTTACGTACACATTATATCCCATATGAAATTCGCACCGCTATACTCTAAACTTTAATTAATTACAATTTATCTATTTTCACAAATATTTTGTGTTATGGCAATCGACAGAATTGTATAATTTGTATAGACCGATTTTTTTTAAATTATGTATCGAACATTAAAAATCGTTGGAATGATTAAAATTAGTATATTTAATAATTAAAGATTTATGATTTTGAAATTTTTATTATATTTAAAACGATCATTTCCTACAATTTACTTTCATAAATCTTTATAGCATTAATTAAAAATATTCCTATTGTCTTAATTTCATCTAAATTGTAAGTAATAAATATATTATATTTCTTACTTACAATTTACATGAAATTAAGACAATAGGAATATATTTAATTAATGCAAGTTCTAATTTTACAACAGTCTCTTCTTTCTCATTGCAGAATAGATAATTTCAGAGTTAAAAAAGTGGCACACTTCGGGAGATGAGCCTCGTCCTCCTTCACCTTCACCTCTTCCACTTCCCTTCGAGTGATTCGGGTGCTTCCGAAAGATGTCGGGAAGAGCGGAAGGCGAAACTCGCCTACACCCGACAAGAAACGGGCGGTTGTCATATCTCCGAACGAAAACACCTCTTCTTTAGTCGAGTGCCTGGGACGAAGATATCCGGAAGTTGCGGAATGGACGGTGGAGAGGCGGTCGCGCGAGGTAGGACTCGACGGACAGGAGTCGAAAGGGATCCTGAAAAAATCCGTTAAAAGTAAGAAGCCTGGATGGAAAAGGGTTTTCTTTTCCAGCAGAAAATAAATTTTTTCTCCGCCAAGGTTATCTTTCACCGAAATCAACTTTGCCACACGGAAATGACCTTTCATCCGAGTACTACGTGAACTGGATTTGACTCGGGTTTTCATCTGGCTCGGTTTCTTTCCTTTCCATTTTACGGACAGACACTTCGGCGCCGTCCGAGGACTCTTTCTTCCTCTTCGATTAAATTAACGTGTCCACAACAATGACGGTGTGATGTCTATCGTCGCAAAGTGACGACGAAAACATAAGGCAGTGTTTCTCGAGTTTAAAGACTGTTGTTTAAAAGACTTTAATAAGCCAAAGTGACTTATATTATGTAGACATTTATACTGTATTTAAACCGGTGTGCTACTGCTAACAATTTTTACAACAAATGGTAGAAAGTAGTCACTCGTACGCACTACAATTCGACATTAAGCTTCAATAAAAAATCAAAGAAACAACATTGTTGTCAGTATATGTGCAAATCTAAATAGTAGTGACTTCAGCAATTGAATTTGTAAATAGAATTGTCTTAAGTGTAAAAAACTTTATATTAAATAAAATTTAATACGAAATTTATCAACTGTTTAAAGATTCGATATTTATTAAAATAAATTTTTAAAAAATTACACATTTTTACATTTATTTATAATTCTAGGAAACAAAACTTATTCTCGCTTCCGGACCGAAATTGTCTTGCGCGAAACGGGTGCACTGAATTCGAAAATGACTATGAAAATGCTCTATCGCGTGAGGTTTAGATGTTACAAGTATATTTCAGTATGTAAGGAAATATATACAATTAAGAGACGATTATTAAATGATTACGATATAATTCTTATGTTAGAGAAAGGAACAAGAGGTAAAATTTTACAATGTTTTAATAGATATGCAAAAGAGAATAATAAATACACGAAAGATTATGATAAAACTAAATAATCGAATTATTTAATGTATTTAGACGCCAACAATTTGTACCAGTGGACTATGAATCGATATTTCCATACGATGAATTTAAATGGACTGATACAAATATTGATGTTACTATATGATTTACGTGTACAAATATTACAAGGAACAATGGTTCTTCAACTAAAACTAATAGCCTAACTTTAGTAAATAAGAAAAACTTGTTTGTAAGATAAGAACTACATATTGATCGAAGAAATTGCCTTTGTTGGCTCATCACATTAACGGACTTATAAACTTTACAAAAAGATTATTCTACTTCCGAAGCAACTAACATGCTAAATTTTCAATCGACTATTAACATGCCTCAAAACCAAACTTATCAAAACGAACACAAATAACTCTAATTTGACTGTCATTTGGAAGTGGGTATCGCTTCCAAGTGCCAACTTCCAAGTGGCTTATCTTTATGAAATAAAACCTTTGACCGTTGTCTAAATTGACATAAATTTTTACTTTGGGAATTTTTTTTCATCTCACAAGTTTTTCCCATTAAAAAACTTCAGAAAGACAATACTCAAAATGTTAAAAATGAACACAAGAAATGTAAATGATGTAGTTCAAAAATTTTTCAACTTTTCAGCCGTCTTGCACGAGTTATTCTGTTCAAAATCTAGCGAAAAAACGTATTACCTTTGTTAAAAAAATACTGAATATATTCTAAATAAATCATTACAAAAACGGAAGTAAATATACAAACCTTAATTAACAAAACAAAGTTAGATACGAGGCGTGTCTGGAAAGTAAGTACCGTTTTGGAAAATCTCACATAAAAAATCTTTTTTCAAAACAAAATTTATTTTTACATGAAAGAGCGTGTTGCAAACTATTTTTCTACAAAGTTACCACCATTGTTCAGACATTTGTCATATCGGGAAACCAACTTGTCTATACCCTCTTCAAAGAAAGATGCCGCCAGTGAAGACAGCTACTGCTGAACATTGATTTGTGAAAATCTCATGCAAAACAGTTTTTGAAATTTGTGGAAACTCATCACAAAGCAATCTTATTGTGAACCGTCTGTTTTCAAGAATTTTCTCATTCACTTTTGCAACCAAATCATCATTGACAACAGAAGGCCGGCCAGTCCGTGCTTCGTCATGAACATTGGTGCATCCAGCATTGAAATGTTGAGCCCACTTTCTCACAATTCCATCACTCATTACATTTTCACCATAAATCTCTACAAGTTGACGATGAATTTCAACTGGCTTAACATTCTTTACGTTCAAAAACCGTATTACAGAACGCACTTCACAGTCGGCGGGATCGGCAATCGTCTTAAACATTTTGAACGCTCACTAACACATGGAAAAACATCACAACCTGGCTCTAATGGCGTCGCTGGACTGACAATCAACCAGAGACACGTGTGCACAGGTGCTGAACTGCGATACTACACTGCGGTGGCGGTAAAACGAAACGGTACTTACTTTCCGGACACGATTCGTAGATAGCAAAATGAAAGCAGAAAATAGAATAGTTGACATCAAATCTCGACATTGGAACACTAAAAAAAAACAAAAAATTAGTAGCAGTTGCTCCATAAATTCGAATCATTTTATCATCACAAATTTAGACTATTAAAGTCCAATAAAACACACCACTATAACACCGAGCTTTATTTTTCAAGTTTTGAAATAAGCATAACATTTTAACTTTATTGATTTACTTTTCGACCTTGACGTTTGTCAACTTGTAGCAAGATATTTCGACGACATTATTTTTACCTTCCTTCTGTCGAAACTCGAGGAAAACGTCGTAACATCCCTGAGAACAAGTCAAAAGTTAGCTTTTAAGTAATTCGAATGCTCGAAAACAATTCGTTCATTCCTTACCGGATTAAACATTTTGGGGAAATTGGCGCATCCGTATATTCTTCCCGGTTGAATGTTGTTTCCGTTTTGCAATTTCTTGGCGTAATCCCTTTCCAAACAAGAATAGTAAGCGTTCTTATCTTTAGCACACTTCTTAAATACTTCCATCACAAATTTTACGCCGAAAGTACTGTAAACAAATGAAAAATTAACGAATATTTAATAGAAAACTTACATATTACTTCGTATTTTGCCGGTTTACAATATTCTCTTTTGTAATATCTTTCAAGTAAACTTACAAAGTTTTCAACGCTTCGTTCTTGTCTTTACCGCACGGTAAGAGGGTGAGGAAAAAGATGGCGTCGCACGTTACGGGCTGCAAGAAATTTAAATGAAACGAAGCCTGGAAGCTGTTTTCGTACTGAATCGGATAAGGAGTGAAGGTGAAGTTGGAATATTCCATTCTGCGGTCGTTCTCGTCGTCTGAAATAAATTTAGAAAACCAAAAGCGGCATTAGTGTGGATTTTCGACGTACAAATTCGTGTAGTAATGTTCCTTCGAATTCATTGTCGCATTTTTCAGTGTCCTACAGTGTCTCTTGGAAGCTATACGATGTTCCTCGTTAAAATAAAACCAGGCTTTCCGATCTAATGTAATTAACCTCGTAAAGTAACAGAAATATATCATTTTTGTAAATTTTCGTCTAATGGAGATTATTATTAATGTAACACCAGTTCCTTTTTTAAAAAGCTTTTTTAATTGGATGTAATTGTGTTTTTTAAAGGACTGTTTTTAAATTCTGGCGGCATGTAGCCTATAAAGGAAGGTCTGTCGCCGTGAATGTGAAGTCTGGAACACGAAAAATAAATGGTGGCCCCTTTTTGGGCNGAAAAATGGAACGTAAATGTTCCATGAATAGAACATAAAAATATTTTAAATCAAAAATTTTACAAGAGAAAAAATAACGGAAGAATATTAAAAAAAAATTAAAACAAAAATAGCATAAATGTTCAATGGATTAATTTTGGTCGAAGTTTCTAGTACATTTCTTAACCAAATGTTTCTATGCCGATGGTAGGCTCTCCGCATCTCTCGCAGCCTTCTCCTATCTTACTTCTGTATATTTCTATTTTCTCCGCCGTCATTGCTAGAGTTGGGGAAGACAGAGGTTTGATGATTGTTGCCTCATCCCATTTAACCTTAGAGCCTTGCGTTTGCGCCATTTGGGACAAAATCGTTGAATTAGATGCTTTTCTTATGGCATATCTATGTTCTTTGAGCCTTACTCCCAAGCTTCTGGTAGTGACGCCGATATAATCTTTTTTAACATCCAGTTGTAAGTTCTCATAAGGAATCTTATGAGAACTTGGCGGAAGCTGTTTGTAGGAGTTCCAATAAGCAATATGTCAAAAAGTTGAAATAGATTATTCACAAGCAAATAAGAAGAGATAATAGGAAGAACCTTAGTACCTTCTACGTATGGGACCAGATAGAAATACCAAAGAAAATCAAGCAGGTTCTGGAGAAAGGCCCGAAATTTGTCCCCACTAAGTGGTTGGGAAACGTTTGAAGTAAGTGGTTGGGAAACGTCAGTACAGGAGATTGAGAGAGGGATAGTTGGACTGGATGCATTAGAAAAGAAGCGGTCATTAACAAACGGCCGAAGAACAGGACAGATGGTATTACTAGTAGGGACATTTGGCTCACGAAGGAGTGGTTAAGGATTAATGATCTTGTGTTGACAAGAGCAGACAAGACTAAGCATTTGGTTATCATGAGAAGGCATGCATATAACAAGGAGTTGAATAATTACATCAAAAAGACAGAATGTGAAATTGTTGGCGACCAGATAGTTTGAACTTTGGACAGAAGAGTCAGGAGGCTGGAACGCTTGGGTCTTTCTGCTGTTTTACCTTTTCTCAAGAAATGCTGAAACCCAAGGCCCAAAACTCCAAGACTGTTTGCTTTCGCTAAGACCCACAAGACTGGAATGGAGTTAAGGCCAGTTGTAGAGAAATGCAGAGGACCCACCTTTATATTAGAAAAAAGGCTGCACGAGTATTTATCCTCACACCTTGATGATGATACTCTAGTGGCACAGGATCCTGTTATTGTTGTCAAGGAAATACTGTAATGTCTCGTTTTATGCGGTGGATACGTTCTACAGAAAAGCGCATAAAAAAGTTCGCATAAAAAAAGACTTTACTTGCCTTGAAAAAGTAGGGATACGTTCCGTAATTTTCTAAAATCGCAAAAAACCAAAACAACGAGTTAAAATTAACTTAAAACCGCATAAAAAAAAGTTTGCAGATATTAAAAGAAATAGGCTGCTTAATGAATTACTTCGAATGTCTGAAAGAAATTCATATAAAAGCTTAAAATAAACTTGTATTCAAACTTAATTCAGTTTATTTTATTGAAAAGTAATATAGTTTTACATTTTTTAATCATTATCGCTATCTGATAATGGTTTGCACCGTTTGCGAAGTGGTTCCAAATCACCTTCATCATCAGAAGAGACTGTCTCTGCAATAGA
>NW_019384741.1:325354-341955 GCF_000671375.1 Centruroides sculpturatus | reverse complement strand
AACTCCCAATTGCTTCTTTACACCCAAGAGCTAGAAGAAATGGCTAAACTGGTATGCTATGAGTCATGCTTCGCATTTTGTGGTCAGGTCTACAGGCAAAAAAGAGGGGTTCCGATGGGAAGTCCCCTCTCAGGAATCCTTTGCGAATTAGTTGTCAGAAGAATAGAAAGACGGGTACTTCATAGTTTCAAGGAAGATATTGTATATTTCAGCAGATATGTGGACGACATCCTTATTTTATGGAAAAATAATAGTAGGGTGCATGAATTTATGAATAGAATTAATGATAACGATGATGGGCTTAAATTGAGATTAGAACAGAAGAGTTCCTTGAGTGTGCACTTCTTGGACATTAATATCCGGTTTATGAAAGGGCATTTGTCCACAAGTGTTTATATTAAACCTACACACGCCCCATTATATATTCCATCCCAATCCATGGATCCATATCGGTATAAGATGGCAGCCTTCCGAGCGTTAATAAGGAGAGCCTATTTATATTGTGACCGAGTCGCTGACAGGGAGAAGGAGATTGATAGAGTATTGCAGGTGGCCCGGACCCTGGGTTACAGAAAAAGTATAATTGTAGGAATGCTTAAAAAGTATGAAAGCGGCATAGTAAAAAGAACTTTAAGGAATGTTCCTACTATGCTCACAAAATTTACTTATAATAGTAGTATGAATAGTGTTATGAAAGAAATTGCTAGTCGAAAGGAATTAAGAATGGTTTTAAGAAGAGCCCCTAATTTGTATAAGACCTTGAGAAATGATAAGGATAGTATCAAAGCGGAGGAAAAAGCAGGGGTGTATAAGATTCCTTATGAGAACTTACAACTGGATGTTAAAAAAGATTATATCGGCGTCACTACCAGAAGCTTGGGAGTAAGGCTCAAAGAACATAGATATGCCATAAGAAAAGCATCTAATTCAACGATTTTGTCACAAATGGCGCAAGCGCAAGGCTCTGANTCAGATTTTATTCAATTGTTTGACTAAACACTTTCTGTTATTGTTACTCATTTCGTCTTGGTTAGAGTCCAAGACAATTTGCTGTAAATACGAATGAATGGAAATAGTGCAATAGAGACAAAGAGAAGACTGAAACACCAAATCGAAAAACAAAAACTTGCCAGAAAATTTTGAATCCGAAGGGAAAAGGGAAATTCTAAATCTGAAACAAGAGTAGATTTTCGGCTTTAAAGAGTACGTTTTTAAATTTCATCAAAGTATTTTCCAAAAATATACTTTTCGTTTCTGTTTATCATTTTCTACTCTCTGATTACGGAATATGCGTATAATGTGCAGTACATTAATTGATATCATATAGATTTCTGGTTCGAAGCTATGCTGGAAAGAAAACAAAATATTCTGTGAATATTATTGACAAGTAACTATTCTGAACAACTATTCAATTTGCATTTCTCATTAATTCTTATTCGCGCTGCAAAAATAAGCGAGTCGTTTAATGATAATCGAACTTACCACAATGAAACTGTTCGAAACTCTTTACTTCAGGAATGTACACGAGCACACAGAACAACACGATACATGTTATAAGTGCCATGTTGATAGAAGATGCTCTAGTCGAAGTTACAGGCCATCTGCATATTTATAGTCACGATTCCTCTGGCTTCTTTTCTATTGGCGTCGATCTTTACACAAAAAACTGTTTGTAAAGGAACAGATGTTCCTTAACAAACGAAAGCCGGTACGTGAGCATAAAGTTATATTTTTTCATATTTATCCGAATATTGTCTGACATAAATGATCTGCTTAAGAAATTGTTGGTCGACTTTCTTTAATCCGCAATAAAAATAAAGTAAATAATTAGCATAAAAATTAATTGGGCAAATTTTCGTAACAAGTAATTTCCACTCCGTAAAATTAAAAATGCAAAGAAATTATATAAACAGGAAAGGCTTTGTTTGCTTTCCTTAACATGTTCTCAGGAATGAGAGAAAAAGCAGGAAGCCAAGTTAGCACTCGAGTTTATTCAGCCATTTTGACGAAAAATAAAAATAGATATTCATAATTAAAGGAACTTTGTTTCTTTTCCATTAACTGAAAGTTGTTGTTTGTTGTTAAAGTGTTAAATATTTTACTTCAGAAGTTTGTAAAATTGTGTTTTTTATTATTTCATAAATAAATAATATAAGCTGACTTACAATTTCATACGATACTTTTCCAGTTGCTATATAACGGAGGGAAAGTATGGTCATCGGTAAAAAAAATCACCTCGAGATTGTTATATTTTTGGACTAGGGGAACCTCGAAACGTCGGTAAATACGAAAAACTTGGGGGTTTTCTGTATGTATGGACGTCAGTGTGTGTCTGGAACATGTACTTTTACCTATATTGAAGCTTAATTAATCCTTTATAGTGTTGAATAATTCCGAAATTATTCCAGGAGGTCGTGTATTTGCGGAGTGTTTATAAATTTTCAGAAAAGCCAAACATTTCTTCGGTTGATACGGACCCACTTCTTAAAAGAGCCCGCACTTATAAAGTTAGTTAAAAAATTAAGTATGATAGATGAAGATTCTCATTAATTTTAATAGATTTTCTATTGTTTGATGCAATTTATATTGGAAAGAAAAATAAAATTCGAATGTATTTTTAAATTTCAAAAATTGTTTATTTGTTGTTAAACGCTTGTAAGTTTTAGTGTCGGAAATTTTTTGTATGGATTCGTCAGCTACGAGCTCGCACAACAAAAATAAGAATGCTTTATTTGTCGTCTGTTTTCGTTGTGAAAATCGTTAGCAAACAAACAGTATTAAGGCGTAATAATTTCGTGCTTGAACGATATAAAAATACAATTTTGATTTGATTTGATGTGTTTACGTTCGTGCCTGTCCGCACGAACCCAAACCCGTTCAACATCGTTACACGATACCAACCCAAAAAAGAGAAGCGTTTTAGACACGTAACGTTTAGTTGTGAACAGTAAACAATACGAATCAATTGCCTTTAACGTTAGCGGAGTCGACCTTTTTGTATCGGTTCTTCTCCGCCTACGCTTACGAAATTTGTTTAATACCCCTCCGGCATCAAATTCTTGTATAAATTTCTGTATAAAACAAATTTTATTTTTACAAAAGAGAGACAACAAATAAAAATCGAAATCACTAGTGTTCAGAAAAAAGGTTTAGAGAAAACTTCAAATATTTTTTGTATTTAACTTTCATATCCGAATTTTTTTTTCAAAATATTTTCGTTCTGAAATATTAATTTTAATTTCTGCACAAATATTTCTCGCTAGTTTCGTGTAATATTTCCTCGTAAAAATGTACAATACTTACTATTGTACCGTGCTCATAATTTGAAATCTATTCAGAGATTTCAAATTGTGATCATGGTACAATGGTAAAGTATATTTTTACGAGGAAAATTACACGAAACTAGCGAGAAATATTGTTCTTTAAAGTGTAACGATTTTTAAAAAGTTTCCAATGTAAAATATAAGAACAATAGCAATTGCAAATTCGTGATTGTTCGGTAATCGTAACGCTTTAGTTAATTATATTTCAAGAAGAGTGAATTACTGTTCACAATTTCGAGAAGTTTTTCGAGATGAAAGAATCTAATGATGAATAAAATCGAATCTAATTATGACCAGCATTTTTAAATTTTTCAGAATAAAAAGGTTTTATATACTGTATATAGGTAGCGTTTTTATCATGTATCCGGTTTCTTCACAACACTTCAAAAATTAAAAATCAGCATACAAAATAATTAAAAATACAATTTTGCAAAGTTACGAAAAAAAAATATTCCACGATTATTCACTTCACCTGAAGAAATCTTTTCTCTTTACCATTTCCAAATTCTTATTTACCTAATAATAGTAGAAAGACAATTTCGGCAATTATAAAAAAGTTCTCCTAAACGAAGCTAGTTTATTTATGAACTAGCAGACCCCGCCACGCGTTGTTGTTGCTCAAAATGTATCTGTTATATATGTAAAACATATCCCCGTGGAAGGGGGAAATTTTTCGAAAAATTTCTTTTTAGTGTACATTATCTTGACATACTCTATTAAAACGCAGTAAAAAACGAAAAGCCCGCATGTAAAATAATATAATAGAAGCAAAGTTTTTCATGGTAAGCCTTAATTCTGTCTCTCTCTCCCGCGGTTAAATATCGAAAAATCCCTTCTTAGTGTACGTTCTGTTGACGTACCCTATTAAAACGCAATCAAAAATGCAAAAAACCGATCTAAAATAGTATAAATAGAAGCAGAGTTCTTTACGGTAAGCCTTAATCCTAACCATCTCTCTTTAGTGGGGTTGAATTTCGACACGTATATTATATAAAAACACGTGCGTATTCGAATGCGGCGTTGTGTCAAAATTTCAAAGGAATCGGTAGGAACAAACGAACATTACATTTTTATTTATATAGATAGATATTTATATAACATTACATTTTATTTATATGATGTGCCTTAGTTCATTTTCACATAAAAGCGTAATGCCTCGCAAAAAAGCAAACTTAGGGCGTCGTACTCGTAGCGCCATCTGTTGCACATAAAAGCCTTAACCTAGATGATATTTTTTAATTTATACGAATGTTTAACGGAATAATATACAGCCTATGTCCACCTTGAAGTTCCATTCTAAATATTGGTGAAATAATTTTTGAAATCGAATGAGTAGTTTCGGAGATTACCCGCTACATCCAAACTTACTTACTTACATACATACGAACATTACCTCTTTATAATATTAGTATCGATATCCATTTTTTCGTCAAAATGGCTGAATAAACTCTATTGCTAACTTGGCTTTTTGCTTTTTCTTATTCCTGAGAACATGTTCACTAAAGCAAACAAAACCTGTTTTGTGTATCTACTTTTAATACCTTTTATTTTTCTGGCTGTTATGTATATCTAAAAAGAGAAAGTATTGAAATCGTGTCAAAATTGACCCTGAGAGACTTTTTGTAAATCTCCATGTCTTCAGACTGCTTTTACCCAAAAACTCAGAAAACGGCAAAAAGTTCCGTGTATGTGTGTGTCTCTTGGTGCCTGTTCGTTTAATACCTCAGGATGGGGTAAAGAGTAAGAAACGAAATTTGGCATGGTAGCTTGTTCATTAACGCTATTAAATTTTGGTGTTTAATGGTCGAGCGTGAGAAGATATAAAGGAGCATCGTGTGTCATATCTCAAGAGACGTCGGACATAATAAAGATTCTACTCGTTATTAAATTATATAACTTAAAAGTATACACTGATATAAATCATGAGGATGTTTATTTCTTTGTTTGTTCGTGGTACACTTCTGGGCCGTTTGACCAATTACTATGAAATTCGGCATTTACGTTAAAAACTTCTAACTTAGATAAGTCGTACATAGTGTTGATACTTAACACCCCAAAATATCAATCGGGTTTCTATATATCGATTAATTTCTGTCTACATTCGATTTACTGGTTTTAAATTTATCGACATCAAAAGATTTAAAAAATAATAAATTAAATATAGTTCATAAAAACAAGGTTATAATAAAAAGACACATATTACATTCACTTAATTAATGCCACGATGATATAGCGTGAAAAATCACTGCTATATCATCACTGCCATTGGTAACAGATAGCACTCACATCCATGGAGTCGAAAAAGTGTTACACTGTGGAATCTATATAGAAATTTTCTTTTCTACTTCTATCAACTTGAGCGTTTTCATTTCTGAACGGTATTTCCTTAATTCTAATAAGTGCCTGTAATTAACCAAATGGAAAACACTACTGAACACCAGCAGTCGTGTTACGCACAAGGGCAACGGACTATCCATTTGGAGTTTTCAGGATTATCTTCACCATACGTTTTTCAAATTTACGAGTAATAATGCCGGGAGTATCGATAACTGGTACTTTGTAATCCCGGGCTTTCAACCGAACAAGTGTTTGGCTTTTCTGAAAATTTATAGAAACATCCCGCAAATACACGACCTCCTGGAATAATTTCGGAATTATTCAACAAAAATACAAGATGAGTTAAGCTTTAATATAGGAAAAATTCATGCCACAGACACACACTGACATCCATACATACATAAAATAGCACGAATACTCGGCTACTATTCGGTATTCGGCCTATTCGGCTACTTTTCTAAATATTCGGTATTCGGCCAAATGTTGCATACCATTCGGCCGAATTCCGAATACCAAATCATGAAAACAAACACACATATTACTCAAAAACGTATTGATTTTAATCACAATTATTACATTTAATACTTAAAATCTATCAGTGGTAAGTTGTGATGAATGAAAACAATTTTTTCAGCATTTGTTGATAGCAAACGATTGCGCTTTTCCGCATAAACTATACCTGCTTCTGAAAATAGCCTCTAACTAAATACACTACGGCCGGGAGACGATAGATAAATCTTAGCGAATTCTGTCAGGCTTGCATACTGTTTTGCGTTTGCTGACCACTACTTGTAAAGGTCTGCCGTCCAATCTAGGCGAACAGTTTTCATATAAAGTGATATGAACAATGACATTTTTTAGTAATAAGGACTATTAGTAACACAATTTGATGTAACAATGAACAAATAATGCATGTAGTGACACGATCTACTCGCAAATAAAACCGAAATGAAACAGGTCATAACCTGTCACCCGCGAAATGTACACATATTTTGCCGAACATTCGGCCGCCGAATATTCGGCACTTCGGCCGAGAGCAAAGCAGAATATCCGGTATTCTGTATTCGGCAAAATCAATATTTTTGGCATCACTAATACACACAGAAAACCTTCAAAGTTTTTCGTATTTATCGACGTTTCGAGGTTTCCCTAGTCCAAAAATATAACAATATCGGGATGATTTTTTACCGATGGCCATACTTTCCCTCCGTTATACAGCAACTGGAAAAGTAATTGTAAGTCATCTTATATTATATATTTACGAAATAATTAAAAATACAATTTTACAAACTTCTGAAGTAAAATATTTGACTTCAACCTTCAGTTAACATCTCCAAATTTTAATATTTTCATAATGACGGAAAAGAAACAAAGTTCCTTTAATTATGAATATCTATTTTTATTTTTCGTCAAAATGGCTGAATAAACTCGAGTGCTAACTTGGCTTCCTGCTTTTTCTCTCATTCCTGAGAACATGTTAAGGAAAGCAAACAAAGCCTTTCCTGTTTATATAATTTCTTTGCATTTTTAATTTTACCGAGTGGAAATTACTTATTACGAAAATTTGCCCAAGTAATTTTTATGCTAATTATTTACTTTATTTTTATTGCGGATTAAAGAAAGTCGACCAACAATTTCTTAAGCAGATCATTTATGTCAGACAATATTCGGATAAATATGAAAAAATATAACTTTATGCTCACGTACCGGCTTTCGTTTGTTAAGGAACATCTGTTCCTTTACAAACAGTTCTTTGTGTAAAGATCGACGCCAATAGAAAAGAAGCCAGAGGAATCGTGACTATAAATATGCAGATGGCCTGTAACTTCGACTAGAGCATCTTCTATCAACATGGCACTTATAACATGTATCGTGTTGTTCTGTGTGCTCGTGTACATTCCTGAAGTAAAGAGTTTCGAACAGTTTCATTGTGGTAAGTTCGATTATCATTAAACGACTCGCTTATTTTTGCAGCGCGAATAAGAATTAATGAGAAATGCAAATTGAATAGTTGTTCAGAATAGTTACTTGTCAATAATATTCACAGAATATTTTGTTTTCTTTCCAGCATAGCTTCGAACCAGAAATCTATATGATATCAATTAATGTACTGCACATTATACGCATATTCCGTAATCAGAGAGTAGAAAATGATAAACAGAAACGAAAAGTATATTTTTGGAAAATACTTTGATGAAATTTAAAAACGTACTCTTTAAAGCCGAAAATCTACTCTTGTTTCAGATTTAGAATTTTCCTTTTCCCTTCGGATTCAAAATTTTCTGACAAGTTTTTGTTTTTCGATTTGGTGTTTCAGTCTTCTCTTTGTCTCTATTGCACTATTTCCATTCATTCGCATTTACAACAAAATGTCTTGGACTCTAACCAAGACGAAATGAGTAACAATAACAGAAAGTGTTTAGTCAAACAATTGAATAAAATCTGAGAAGCGCATCTTTTCGTCAGATAACTTACATATGGATATAGTTGCTGGAAATGATGTATTTCTGTTACTTTACGAGGTTAATTACATTAGATCGGAAAGCCTGGTTTTATTTTAACGAGGAACATCGTATAGCTTCCAAGAGACACTGTAGGACACTGAAAAATGCGACAATGAATTCGAAGGAACATTACTACACGAATTTGTACGTCGAAAATCCACACTAATGCCGCTTTTGGTTTCCTAAATTTATTTCAGACGACGAGAACGACCGCAGAATGGAATATTCCAACTTCACCTTCACTCCTTATCCGATTCAGTACGAAAACAGCTTCCAGGCTTCGTTTCATTCAAATTTCTTGCAGCCCGTAACGTGCGACGCCATCTTTTTCCTTACCATCCTGCCGTGCGGCAAAGAGAAGAGTCAAGCCGTGAAAACTTTGTAAGTTTACTTGAAAGATATTACAAAAGAGAATATTGTAAACCGGCAAAATACGAAGTAATACGAAAGTTTTCTATTAAATATTCGTTAATTTTTCACTTGTTTACAGTACTTTCGGCATGAAAATGGTGATGGAAGTAGTTAAGAAGTGTGCTAAAGATAAGAACGCTTACTATCCTTGTTTGGAAAGGGATTACGCCAAGAAATTGCAAAACGGAAACAACATTCAACCTGGAAGAATGTACATATGCGCCAATATACCCAAAATGTTTAATCCGGTAAGGAATGAACGAATTGCTTTTGCGCAGTCGAATTACTTAAAAGCTAACTTTTGACTTGTTCTCAGGGATGTTACGACGTTCTCCTCGAGTTTCGACAGAAGGAAGGTAAAAATAATGTCGTCGGACTGTCTTGCTACAAGTTGACAAACGTCAAGGTCGAAAAGTAAATCAATAAAGATAAAATGTTATGCTTATTTTCAAAACTTGAAAAATAAAGTTTGGTGTTATAATGATGTGTTTATTAGACTTTAATAATTAAAGTTTGAGATGATGAATTGATTTGGATTTACGGAACTGCTTTTTGGGCTGTAATTTGAAAAAAAAAACTGTAGACCTATAGATTCCTACCTGACGTCTAACGGTGCTCCTTTAATCTCGAAAACATAATTAAATAGATGAACTTTGACATCTTCAATCTTCTGTGGTTATCGACATTCGATGATTTCGGTTCTATTTTATGCACTTTTCTTGCTATTTAATTTATTAAAGTCTGGATATTTGCTTATGTTTTTGTAAAAATTTGTTTAGGATATACTGTATTTAGTATTTTTCTGTAAGAAGGTAAGTGCTGTGAATTTCTGTTCTTTGCAGAAGATTTTGAACAGAATAATTCGTGCAACACAGCCAGAAACTTGAAAAATTTATGAACCACGACATGGAAATTCTTGTGTTTTCATATTTAACATTTCTGTATTTTTTTTAAAATTTATTTAAAATCTAGAATTTTTTTCGCAATTTGTAGGTCATACAATTATTGATAATAATATTTTAAATAATAAATGAGAAAAACGTATGGAGAAAACGTACCGTAATGGATTATTATGAAATTTAATTTTCGATATATATTTTTAAAAATCTATTAACGAGTTGTTTAACTTTCTCGGCATCATTTGGTGGCGCCATCTGTTATCATATTTCACTTTAAAATTTTTTACATATTTTTTTAACTATTATAAAACGGCAAGACGCTTAATTTTGAGGTTAGAGATGAGTTTTATACAAAAAATTAAAATGCTAGTAACGAGTAAAATCGTCGTTAAGTCCGTCGGTACTGGAGATGCACACAATCCCCTTTATCCCCTAATCTTCTGGACTTTTAACCACCAAAATATAATAGCATCAATCCCTCTGACAAACTAATTTCCCTGCTAAATTTCATAAATTCTCGTCAAAAAGCAAAAACGTTATTAAGCTTCAAACAGAATAAACAAAATCGTGCCTCCACATACATCCTAACCTAATATAGAAATTATATATTAGAAACAGAAATTACCCTGAATTTTTTGCGTCTCTCGAAGTTTCAAAGTGTCTTAAGTCTAAATATGCAAAAATCGGGGAAAGAGTTATTATTTTGCCAGATCGCCATACTTTTCCTGTTATAACAGCCAGAAAACTAATACGAGAAAAATTTAACAAAAATAACATTTTAATAAATTAAAAAATGGATGCAAGGTATAGATGGTAATTTTAAATGATTAATTATTGATTTGAATATAGCATTTGTTTGCAGGTACTTTTAAATATAGTTTAATCTTTATGAAATAAGGGTTCTATTAGTCTCGAGTTGTCGGCTGTAGGATAATAACCGACTCGTGATAAAACCGAAAAACTTTTCTTATAAAAAAACAATATAATATGGATTAATCCGCTCAAGCCCCTCTGAATCTAAGCCTTTTTACCATTTTTAGCTGTATTTCATGCATAAAAATGTCTATAAAGGCAGTATACCAGCGCTGTCCAACTGGTGGCCCGCGAGTACATTTTACTATGAATAAATTTATGTTACTAAATTATNTTTCGTTTGTTAAGGAACATCTGTTCCTTTACAAACAGTTCTTTGTGTAAAGATCGACGCCAATAGAAAAGAAGCCAGAGGAATCGTGACTATAAATATGCAGATGGCCTGTAACTTCGACTAGAGCATCTTCTATCAACATGGCACTTATAACATGTATCGTGTTGTTCTGTGTGCTCGTGTACATTCCTGAAGTAAAGAGTTTCGAACAGTTTCATTGTGGTAAGTTCGATTATCATTAAACGACTCGCTTATTTTTGCAGCGCGAATAAGAATTAATGAGAAATGCAAATTGAATAGTTGTTCAGAATAGTTACTTGTCAATAATATTCACAGAATATTTTGTTTTCTTTCCAGCATAGCTTCGAACCAGAAATCTATATGATATCAATTAATGTACTGCACATTATACGCATATTCCGTAATCAGAGAGTAGAAAATGATAAACAGAAACGAAAAGTATATTTTTGGAAAATACTTTGATGAAATTTAAAAACGTACTCTTTAAAGCCGAAAATCTACTCTTGTTTCAGATTTAGAATTTCCCTTTTCCCTTCGGATTCAAAATTTTCTGACAAGTTTTTGTTTTTCGATTTGGTGTTTCAGTCTTCTCTTTGTCTCTATTGCACTATTTCCATTCATTCGTATTTACAGCAAATTGTCTTGGACTCTAACCAAGACGAAATGAGTAACAATAACAGAAAGTGTTTAGTCAAACAATTGAATAAAATCTGAGAAGCGCATCTTTTCGTCAGATAACTTACATATGGATATAGTTGCTGGAAATGATATATTTCTGTTACTTTACGAGGTTAATTACATTAGATCGGAAAAGCCTGGTTTTATTTTAACGAGGAACATCGTATAGCTTCTAAGAGACACTGTAGGACACTGAAAAATGCGACAATGAATTCGAAGGAACATTACTACACGAATTTGTACGTCGAAAATCCACACTAATGCCGCTTTTGGTTTCCTAAATTTATTTCAGACGACGAGAACGACCGCAGAATGGAATATTCCAACTTCACCTTCACTCCTTATCCGATTCAGTACGAAAACAGCTTCCAGGCTTCGTTTCATTCAAATTTCTTGCAGCCCGTAACGTGCGACGCCATCTTTTTCCTTACCATCCTGCCGTGCGGCAAAGAGAAGAGTCAAGCCGTGAAAACTTTGTAAGTTTACTTGAAAGATATTACAAAAGAGAATATTGTAAACCGGCAAAATACGAAGTAATACGAAAGTTTTGTATTAAATATTCGTTAATTTTTCACTTGTTTACAGTACTTTCGGCATGAAAATGGTGATGGAAGTAGTTAAGAAGTGTGCTAAAGATAAGAACGCTTACTATCCTTGTTTGGAAAGGGATTACGCCAAGAAATTGCAAAACGGAAACAACATTCAACCTGGAAGAATGTACATATGCGCCAATATACCCAAAATGTTTAATCCGGTAAGGAATGAACGAATTGCTTTTGCGCAGTCGAATTATTTAAAAGCTAACTTTTGACTTGTTCTCAGGGATGTTACGACGTTCTCCTCGAGTTTCGACAGAAGGAAGGTAAAAATAATATCGTCGGACTGTCTTGCTACAAGTTGACAAACGTCAAGGTCGAAAAGTAAATCAATAAAGATAAAATGTTATGCTTATTTTCAAAACTTGAAAAATAAAGTTTGGTGTTATAATGATGTGTTTATTAGACTTTAATAATTAAAGTTTGAGATGATGAATTGATTTGGATATACGGAACTGCTTTTTGGGCTGTAATTTGAAAAAAAAAACTGTAGACCTATAGATTCCTACCTGACGTCTAACGGTGCTCCTTTAATCTCGAAAACATAATTAAATAGATGAACTTTGACATCTTCAATCTTCTGTGGTTATCGACATTCGATGATTTCGGTTCTATTTTATGCACTTTTCTTGCTATTTAATTTATTAAAGTCCGGATATTTGCTTATGTTTTTGTAAAAATTTGTTTAGGATATACTGTATTTAGTATTTTTCTGTAAGAAGGTAAGTGCTGTGAATTTTTGTTCTTTGCAGAAGATTTTGAACAGAATAATTCGTGCAACACAGCCAGAAACTTGAAAAATTTATGAACCACGACATGGAAATTCTTTTGTTTTCATATTTAACTTTTCTGTATTTTTTTTTAAATTTATTTAAAATCTAGAATTTTTTTCGCAATTTGTAGGTCATACAATTATTGATAATAATATTTTAAATAATAAATGAGAAAAACGTATGGAGAAAACGTACCGTAATGGATTATTATGAAATTTAATTTTCGATATATATTTTTAAAAATCTATTAACGAGTTGTTTAACTTTCTCGGCATCATTTGGTGGCGCCATCTGTTATCATATTTCACTTTAAAATTTTTTACATATTTTTTTAACTATTATAAAACGGCAAGACGCTTAATTTTGAGGTTAGAGATGAGTTTTATACAAAAAATTAAAATGCTAGTAACGAGTAAAATCGTCGTTAAGTCCGTCGGTACTGGAGATGCACACAATCCCCTTTATCCCCTAATCTTCTGGACTTTTAACCACCAATATATAATAGCATCAATCCCTCTGATAAACTAATTTCCCTGCTAAATTTCATAAATTCTCGTCAAAAAGCAAAAACGTTATTAAGCTTCAAACAGAATAAACAAAATCGTGCCTCCACATACATCCTAACCTAATATAGAAATTATATATTAGAAACAGAAATTACCCTGAATTTTTTGCGTCTCTCGAAGTTTCAAAGTGTCTTAAGTCTAAATATGCAAAAATCGGGGAAAGAGTTATTATTTTGCCAGATCGCCATACTTTTCCTGTTATAACAGCCAGAAAACTAATACGAGAAAAATTTAACAAAAATAACATTTTAATAAATTAAAAAATGGATGCAAGGTATAGATGGTAATTTTAAATGATTAATTATTGATTTGAATATAGCATTTGTTTGCAGGTACTTTTAAATATAGTTTAATCTTTATGAAATAAGGGTTCTATTAGTCTCGAGTTGTCGGCTGTAGGATAATAACCGACTCGTGATAAAACCGAAAAACTTTTCTTATAAAAAAACAATATAATATGGATTAATCCGCTCAAGCCCCTCTGAAACTAAGCCTTTTTACCATTTTTAGCTGTATTTCATGCATAAAAATGTCTACAAATACAATATAATATTGCATTATATATAATATTATCTATATCCTATATCTAATAATATAAGCCATTGATCGAGTGTCTGTATATCTGTAACGGTATGCATAGAATAACTACTAGGGGCCCTCCTTGTTATTATTTAAATTAAGAATAAATTCAGTTTTTTGCCTGACAATATTAAAATATCAAAAAATGCGGGTTTTTGCGTTTTTAACTTCTGTTTAGTAGGGTATGCCATGAGAATGCGCATTAAGAAGGGATTTTTAAAATTTCCCCACGGGTGAGAGGGTCAAGGATTACCCCGAAGAACTCGGATTCTACTGTAGTATTTCAGATGCTGTTTTTTGCGTTTTTGACTGCGTTTTAGTAATTTGTAATTTGTAATTTGTAAAAGAGGGTGAGAGAGCCATGAGAAATTCAGCATATTGTTATTTTTATTTGTAATATGAATTTATTATTTATACCACGGATGACACCTTTGCAGGAAGAACGTCCACTAGGGAGCGGCCCGGGCTACTAGTTTATATCTATTGTATATGTTGCAGTCAAAACCAGTTTTTAGTTAGGACGCGTTTTAACTAGTTGAAACTAGTTTATACTGGATGTCTTTGTTACATCTAGAATTTCCTAGTTATAACTAGAATTTACTGTTGTGCATGTTTGGATTTTATATAAAACTAGTTTTAACTTTGAACATTAGTTAAAACTAATTTTAGCTACATAACTATGTTTGGGGGAAATAAAGTCACGATTGGGATCAAAATATTTGTATTATTTAATACAATATTTATTGAAAATATTGGTCATACATCTGTGCTATTAAAATTAATTAAAGCGATACGAAATTAATCATACACTATAGGAACATTTTTAAGGAAAATCACAGAGCCATGTCCGCAATATTAACTCTAAAGCAACATCAGTAATATTAATTAAAGTCATACAAAAATAACCATTCAATAAAGGAACATAAATATAAAAATTAAGTCTACATTACTTGTTATGGCGAGGCAAACTAACGTGGCATTTCGAGTTACGCAAGTTGTCTTTTTTCTTACAAAAACACATCTTCGACATACACGACTTCTTACACAAACAGCGAACAAATTCTTGGCCTGTTTCTAAAGCTGCTCTCCTGGCAGCAGTTCTTAAAGATACATTTGTCTCTGGCACTCCTTCTAGTAGCAAGAATTTTTCTTTGGACGTGTCGAATTCTGACCTGATCAAGTACATTTAAGTTTTCATATAGGTTCATACTTATTTTAAATTGAATCTTTAATTAATAATAATTATGGTAAATTGTGCCCAAAAAAGCTCTACGGGAGCGTGTATTGAATCCGAAGCCAATTGTATTCTCTGGGCCTGTTATTCCAAGTTTAGTTGAGCTTTTTCTCTGGCTGCTATTATTTGGGTCTGTCGATTCGCATTAGCTACAGATTCTAGATCTTCGTCACTAGCTGGTACTATTTGAGGTTCTGCATTCGTACTAGCTGCAGCTTCTGCGTCTTCTTGACTGGCTACTGTTGTAATTAGAGACTGTAAGCGTTATCACGTGTTAGCTGAATGAACTTTGATCTCGGTCGAAATAGATTTTACTAAGCCATTTTGTAAAAACCGGTTTTGTCTACTTAAAACTAGTTTTAACTCAAATTCATTTTTGACTAGCAGTAAATTCTAGTTATAACAGAAACATCCAGTATAAACTAGTTTCAACTAGTTAAAACGCGTCCTAACTAAAAACTGGTTTGACTGCAACATATACATATATGCATACATATATATGTTACTGTGAAAGACCGAAATTAGAGAATGTCGATATTCTCCGGTGAATGTCGACACATACAAAATACGTCGGTGAAAAGCCAAATATTTGGTTATACTGTATTATTATACATTCGAACAATCGCCGGTGTATGTCGACAAGCACAGATAAGCTTTGGTGGAGGTCGAAACGACACCCCAGAAGCTGTTGTTGACAGAGAGGCGACAGTCTGTCGCCAAATTCTTCGCCATTTTCTTCTGCTCAAATTGGTGATACCGTACGAATACAAGTTCCTGATGCCGATCGTTGCCGTACAGATGCTCGAAATGTGTTGGCGGTTGTTGTTCGAATAGAAGACTCCGACTTTTATAAATTAGCAAACAAAAATGGTACCCTGAAGCAGATACCCGTAATCACTTCGTAATTTGTAAAGAAAAGTTACTTTCCATAGATGAGATGGCTTATCCCCCGAATAACAAACATATAACATTTCTTCTCAAGAAATATCGCCGAGAGAAGCAGCTGCAGCTAATTCGAAAAGTGGATGGCAAGGTTATACACGCTGTCATTGCAATAAGAAGTGTTCCACGAATAAATGCAGTTGTAAAAGCGAGGAACTCTTGTGAAATTCAAAGTTCCATAACAGTTTAAGTTGTTGCAATAAATAAGATTGTATAACGTTATTCACATAATTTATGTGTAACTTTAGAGGAGAAGGTGGTATTTTGGAACCCCAATTATATTTTAGTGAATTGTAAACAAGGTATCGTAACTACACCCACATTTTTTGTCCGAAAAGTACTGGTAACTAGTAAACTAAATGTTCCTAATTGGATTTTTCGCTAGTGTAATTATAAGTATGGTTTTTGAAGGCTTTTGTACAAAAAGTCCGAAAGTAGGCTTAGAGAAAATCGGGTGGTAATATGGAACCTTACCAAAAAAATGCTTTAATGTAGCCAAAAACAAATAGGAAAGGATAAAAAATGTTAAATAATTACCAAATTATTTACTCCAATGTATTTTATCGCAAAAATGCTTTTATAATAGAAAAA
>NW_019384741.1:206151-324426 GCF_000671375.1 Centruroides sculpturatus | reverse complement strand
TAATTGTTTTTAGCAATTTTTAATAAATTCCATTTTAACTTTTAGTTTAAAATTATTCTAGAAACATTTCACAACAAAAACTTCGTTCTTATCTAGCTTTTATTCTTCTCGGAAGTAGAAAATGAAGTAACGGTAGCCAACTACAGCTTTCCGCACTCAATATTGGCCTAACAATTCATCGTACAAATACATGACAATATGTGACGTCACCGTTTGAAAATATCAAAAATTAGGCATCTTCCCCCGCTTACCATCTTACCCCGAATCACTCTATACGTTGCAGTCAAACCAGTTTTTAGTTAGGATGCGTTTTAACAAGTTAAAACTAGTTTATACTGGATGTCTTTGTTAAAACCCGTTTTGTCTAGTTAAAACTAGTTTTAGCTAGACAAAACGGGTTTTAACAAAGACATTCGGTATAAACTAGTTTCAACTAGTTAAAACGCGTTCTTACTAAAAACGGGTTTTGACTGTAACATATACACAACATTCAAATGTAATGACATTTGATTCTTGTGTATTTATGTAGTTAAATTACATATTATCAAAATGTTCTTACAATTTACATTGAGAAGATATAAGAAAGTATTAGTAAACGTTTTCGTACGTATAATTAGACCAAACACATTTCTACAGTTAATTTACTTGTTTAAGTACATTATTTCTATTGTTATAGACACGCAATATGATCTAAATGAAATTTAATTATAAATAGCAAAAGCTGAAATACAGTAGACCCCCCTATAACGCGCAGATACGTTCCACGTTATACGAATCCTTAAATACATGAGCCAATCGCAGCCCGACACGTGTGAAGTTTACGGACTACGGCTGTTTGAAAGGTTTTCTTCCATGAAATTAATCAATTCTAGACTAATTCGACTCAACATTTCCAAAACACGTATAATTTTTTGAGAATAATCCATATAAACTACGCTATAAACAAAAAACTGTAGGATTACTTACCGAGTGTGCACCGTTCGACGTCGCCATTGCTTAAGCTTGTTTTCGTCGCGGAGCAGCGCACCAAACGGTGGTGCGCTGCTCCGCGACGGACTTCTGATAAGTTATTTTTCTGCGAAAACTTCGCTGAACTTTGGAGACATCATTAATATAAATAATTTTAATTGCCGTTGAACAAGAAATGTTTCTTTCACAAGAAATGTATAAAATTACAGTACTGTATTAGACTTACGGTACCTAATTTACAGTAGCGTAGCGTAGGGGAGGCGGCACTTTTTAGGGGGCGGCAAAATTACGTTTTAGAGGCGGCNATAAATAATTTTAATTGCCATTGAACAAGAAATGTTTCTTTCACAAGAAATGTATAAAATTACACTACTGTATTAGACTTACGGTACCTAATTTACAGTAGCGTAGCGTAGGGGAGGCGGCACTTTTTAGGGGGCGGCAAAATTACGTTTTAGAGGCGGCAAAATTTGACAATAAATAATAGTAATATCTTGTAAGAATTTGAACCACTTTATTTCATATTTTCGTCCACCTACGATCCGGATCGTATGAAATGAGCACGGAATAGTGGGAATAGTGTTGCCATCCGACTCGCCATCTGGGGATATCGTGCGCAACCTGTCGACCTTTTTTGTTTTTTTTTTTCCTTTTACGATTCATTCGTACTCATACACACCTCCAATATCCAATATGGCTAAGTCATCTAGATTACTTACGTTACTCCTACCCAAGTCTCCCTAGTCACTAACTGTAACTGATTTAGAACCAGCATGCACAGCAAATTATTCTTTATTGCAAAATGATATACGCATGCCTCAGAAACTTCTGTTCGAAAAAACTCACCCGCCGTCAGGGTCGGAGATTTCGAAAAGGTGGCAACACTAGCACGGAATTTTTCATTACTTATTCTGTGACGAAACTGAATTTTAGTCTTTTAAGTAGAGATACCTAAATAAGGGGGCGGCAAAATTTTCCTCCGCTCCGGGCGGCTGACACCCACGCTACGCCACTGCTGATTTACATACTGTACAGACAATAGTAAACTCAACTTACCCGCCTAAACTCTCGGTAGCGTAGCGCTGGACAGCGGAAAGTAGTTCGGCCACTATTGTTCCAGATTCGACCAATCCTGTCGCGACACGAGTCGGGGACAACGTTTTACGAGTCCCTTCTGGCGTCTTTATACGAATACTGTCGCAATTTTTTCGCCACGTTATAGGAATCTCCGTTATAGGAACCCGCTTTATAGGGGTCTACTGTAATATAAATATTAAATGTTTATAATACTTCTTCAATCATTGAAGAATCAAGTAGAAAATGCAATAATTATCACAGATTATAATTAAAAGAAATGAGAATAATTGGGTATAAAATAATTGAAAATATATTAATTGATTGTTCCTAAATATGATATTTTTTTATCTGTTTATGAAATTATTATCGTAATTAATTTGCTCGAAGTATATAATATATAGATAACATATTTATTGACATAATTTTATATGTAAACTATAATCACGTAGTTATTTTTGTTGCATGTTTCTTGCAGATTTGAATTTTGAGTAACAGAACGGAAAAATCCCGCATTCAATATTCTGAAAGAATTAACTACGTACGAAATATTTTAAAACTAAAAGAATCCGTTCAAATTGTTTTCTAGAGGAATAATTTTCACTTTTCTTCGTCGTTGTTCTGTTCGCGTCGTTTTTTGACCAATTAATAATTAATCAACGTTCGAGTATTTACGTTTCATCGTAATTTTTAAGTGTCATTTAAAGTGCCTCGTCCAATCCGCTTACAATATACAATTCGATTAAAATGATATTTTTACAGCCGAAAATATAAATAATATACTGTGTATATACCCCGTAATTTAATTATATGTGTTACGTATACAGTCTCCGATAGAACAATACTGGGAACATCAATATTAAAAAACTTTTTTTGTGATACCTTTTTGCACTTAATATACTTTAATATTCTTCTCGCAACTATATTTTAATCCACACTGGCTACATTCCATTTTATTTAACGTATAACGCGTTCTCCAACGATGACGGTACGATAAATAATGATAAATGCAAGAAAAAACCGACCTTGCATATGCGCCACGGTGCGGGAGAAATTGACATTAATGTTTGCTCCTGGTCTAGACATTTGTGCATCGGTTGTGCCGTGGATAAAGAGAGTCGACCCTCCGTGTCTCTCTAATCTGTGTGCGGAAACCGGGGACACATTTCAGTTGGAAATTCTGTTAGTGAATCGTATTGTTCGAAAAGCGAGTTTGGTTGTATAAACGAAAAATGAAGAATGAACAATACTCCTAAGCTTACGCCATAGCAAATTATCATCGACTGCTTTCTCCAGCTCATTGAAAGCAGTATATAATTTCTGTCTTTTTCCAAAGTAATAGAGAGGTCGCGGCCGAAGTTTTCATCTCTAAAACGTGAACGTCGAACGTTGAGCGCCGCCATCTTGTAAGCCTGCAAGTTTGACAATGGCGCTTGGAACTTCATTTGAATCATGCTCGACGTTCCAAACGCCATTGGAACTTCCGTACCGCCTGCGGCCAAAGTTCAAACGTTAAACTTGTACGACAAGCAGAAGTACACGTTTGAGGTTCGAACTCCGAGTAAAGCACGTTGCGCTACACGCACTGACTCATAGGATATTGTTGAAAAATGGCAGAAACGTTTAAGAACGCCCTTTGTTGACCGTTTGGCACGCCCCCTCGTTTAAGTGTATTTTCTAAAACGGCCAAGGGCAATATAGGTCAGACAAGGTCAGACAAGTGATATTATTTTAAAAATTCGCCAAAAATTAAGTTATGGTTATATTCATATGAAAAAAATCACGTTACATTTATTAATATCTGTAGTTTTAAATGCGATATTTTTAAATACATTTCAATAAAAAATTCAAAAGAAAAAAAATAATATATCAGAACTGACATCCAACTGTGAAAATTTGTAACATTTTGTTAAAATTAACATTCTCAGGTTGCATAGTTTGCTCTTGACACTAAGCCAGAACGACTTGAAATATTTTTCTGTACCATTCTACATAACATTTATGCACGTATGATTTTTCGTTTTAAAACTATCACTCATTATATCAATCCTTTGTTTGCAATCAAAACTTTATTCCGCTCTCATAGAGAACAAAAATATAAATTTTTGTAATAAACATATGATCGCCAGTAGTAATACATTTAATATGTGCTGATATTTTAGATTAAATTAAAAAATAAAAAATATATAAAATGTCAGAACTAAAGGTCACAATTTCAATACTTATAATAGGTTGACTTAGTATAAATGAATAAACTTATTATAGTAATATTATTACATAAATATGCTAAAAATAAAATAAAAAATTATCAAAACATATATAAATTAAGGAAAAAAAATCACTAAATAAAAATTTTTGAGTCAACAAAACACCGCCTGGACAAAAATATGTGAAACAGACGGTTAGACGACACGCTGCCGTCAAGTGCTGGCATCTGTTGTCGATAAATTTCATAAAAATCGATTTTTAGCAGGGTAACGCCGAATCGGTACCCTGGTCGTAAAAAGGAACGACGAATGTTACCAGCGAAGGTAAATAAACAAATTAAACTATTAAAAAATATTTATAGGAAGTTTAATAACACTAAATAATTATTTTTGACTTTAATTAGTGTCGCGTTTCCTACCGTAAGAAACAATAGGAAAGTTCCAAGGCGTAATTCCTATTGAGGGAAGTAGTATCTGTAAATCCGTATACATATGAAAATCCAAAAGCTGCTTAGAAAAATATATATGAAATTTATCGTTTATGGCCACCGAATATGTGTGTTTTTGGTCGACAAATTGATAGGACTTGCCGTTCTATCTATGAACCCCCAGCAATTTGTCAAAGGAGCACCTTTTTCTGTTATTACTTGGCTAAATTATTTTAATTTTTCAATCATTAGTTTTATTTCGTTGACATTCAATAACAATTTGGAATGGTTATTGTAAATAATAATTAGTATTTCGTGTACAAATCGTGAAAGTTCACTTTCTGTTCTCCCCCAAAAAACAGAAATATCATCGAGTCTATTAGGATAAACTATCATAATGCATCAATTCCAAGTGAGCGTGACCCATTTTCACAAATAATTACAGATGGAGGTTAAACAAATCATCTCTTGAAAATCTGTTAAAATTATAAACATTTTATAAGCATTATTCCTTTTTTTCATTTTTACTTTAATTAATTTATAATCACTTCCCGAAAATAAAACAAGCAAGCAGAATCTGTCATTTCATTTAAATTCATTCTTACTTTTCTCGCAGGTATAGCTTTAGTCATATGATATATAAAATACTTCATCACTTTCGTACTCATCCAACCAGACTAATACCTCATCAGTAGACTACAAATAAAATTTTAATTAAACGCTTATTGCGCAAAAATAAAAAAGAAGAAAATGTGAACACAGCCTTAGAATTTCTGTGGTCACTTCGCACTACTTTAAAAAATATTGAATAATTAAATAATTTCTGAATTAAAATCTTGTACTTTTTACAATTTTATTCATAAATGCTTAAGTAATCGTTATTTTAATACAATACGTCATAATTTTAACCCCAAACACACAAAAAAAATGAGGTTTAAGTCGATCTTCTACTCACTATGCTCGATATACCAAACTCTATTGTCAGTCTTCTAGACTTGCCAGATGGCGGCGCCCGACGTCCGACGTTCACGTTTTCGCCATGAAAACGTCGGCCGCAACCTCTGCATATTATTTAATTTACTTACAAGAATATTTTCATTTTTGTACGATGAAAACTTTATAATACCTGTAGAATTGTTTACTTCTCTTTTAATAATCGAACGGACTGTTCGAGATTACGTTTTAACTTAATGCTTATCACTCGGTTAAGATTTAAATAACAAAAATATATTATTTTTGTTATTATCCGGACCCTTCAAACCGTAACACTTATTACTGCCGATCTGTATAACGGTGTCTGATAATTTTGAAGCTACCGGTTGAGGTAACAATCGGTTAGCCGGAATTGAACACTGAGAAGTACTTTCCAAAAGTCTAGTCCCGAAACATTCTTCGCATCCTACGAATTCATCTTCCGAACTCTATTACAAAATGCGGATTAAAAAGTTCAGTCTGAAGGGTAGAACTACTCCGAAGTTTTTAATTGTATAAAGTTTCTTCATTCGTAACACAACGATTAGATGTAAGTCTTGCAATTCTTAAACGTCACCGTTAATTGTAGGCTTTTCGTAGGTTATCGCTTCGTAACTGAATCGTGTCATTAATATTCCATCGTGTACTACAAGATAGTTCAATAATACTAACGATAGGATCAATACATTCTGTGTTCGAGTTCTGTTCCGTTATAAGGGATGTTCGAATTTGGAATATTTAAATTATTTATAATTAAAAGGTTTGAAATTAATAAAATTAAAGTACGAGCGAATAATATATATTATTCGTTCGTATATATAGAGTGTACAGGTGTGTATATACATATAGTATATATATATATATATATATACTATATGTATAAACATCACTTTTTTCTGTCATAGAAATTTTGAATAAATGGGCAAAACAAGGCAAGTTACTCGGTTTGTTTTGCCTATTTACAATTAGAACGCTTTCCCCGGGGAAATTAAAAAACATGGTGACGTTTGACCGATTTTTTCGAATTGTTTTGGATCCGAAAGTTGTTCTATTTTCAAATTTCACTGAGTAAATCTGAACGGGAAGCTTTTAACGCGTTTTTTTCAATTAATTGAGTGTGGTGTAACATTTCGAAACGGAGTGAAACTTTGTTTACGTTACAGAATCCACACTGGAGTGAAGATAAAACTTTATTAATGCATTAGCTTAAAAATTAAGCAAACAGACGAAACCATAGGGTTTTGATGACAAAGTTTTTCTACGTGGCAACCGCCAGCAAAAACGTGTTCGGACCGTTCCAAAGAATATAAGGGAAGGAAACAATAAATATTATAAGAAGAACAAAAAAAGGTATAGTAAAAACTTCTTGTTTTTTATCTATTACTAGGTTCGATGGTGTCTGCAATTGTTTATTCTCTAGTACTGTAGTTTGGCGGAAGGACCGGTGTCAATCTATTCGGGGAGACCACGAAATCAGATATTTCCGTACGGTAAAAGACAGCATGCCGGTTTAAGTGAGGTTATACATCCCTCTCTAGAGAGCGCATTAAAAAACGAGTTTTTACTCTAAAACTGTCGGCATTACATCACAAACTACGATTACACATCTAATTCCTTCATTTTCCTTCTTTCTAACGACGTAAAATACTCTTGGAATTCCGAAAGTGCTTTTTTGTGTATTTTATTGCTATGGATTCAAAGACACAAAAATAAACATATTAAATTTAAGAAACTGTCTGTAAATTATCTCGGCTTACATCTATTCGCATCGGCTTGGTGAGAAGTTTGACAGGAAGGTGATATTATTAAAGTCGGGGTACGAATCCGATAAATTATTATGTGGCGTAGTAAACACTAGTATTGTGTTTTATTCCAAAGACACGTGGCAAGTTTTCCATCAAATTCCTTTATTAGTTGAGTCGATACGGTACATTGTTTTGTACTCGTTTCGGGCTTTGCCCCTCTTCAATCAACTAAAATACAATATATATTTTTTAACTTATCATAGTAGAGAATTTACATAAACCAATGAGTACATAAACGATATATAGACGTACTGTACATACCTTTTGGTTACACTTTGTATAATTTAAAAACATGTAAAATCTGGTTTAATATTTTGTAAATAAACTAGTATATATTAAAAATTAAAAAGTTAAAATCTTCTAGAATCTTCCTTTTTAGGTAAATTTTGATACAATACAACTGTAAAATTTTTAGCTGTTTCCTCCCCCTTCTTGTCTTTCGCGCTGGTATCTCTAGTGTTGCCACGTATGACGTTCGCCACCTTGTGGTTTGATTTTTACTAAAATTTGTCTTGGACGAATTATTTCTAGGAGAAATTGCCTTTCACAGAAAAAAATTATTTATAATATATTAAGCCAGTTTTCGTTTATTTTAAGACTTAAGTTTTTATTTATACCGTCTTTACTTTTCATGATTTCTATGGTTTCTTTAGGAAAGGGGAGGAAACAGATAAAATTTTTTACAGTTGTGTTGTATCAAAATCTACCTAAAAAGGAAGATTCTAAAAGATTTTAACTTTTTAATTTTTAATATACAGTATACTAGTTTATTTACAAAATATTAAACCAGATTTTACATGTTTTTAAATTATACAAAGTGTAACCAAAAGGTACGTCTATATATCGTTTATGTACTCATTGTATTTTAGTTGACTGAAGAGNAGATATAATTAGTTAAATAAGAACGAGTATATTTTGTATGTGGCGTAGTAAACACTAGTATTGTGTTTTATTCCAAAGACACGTGGCAAGTTTTCCATCAAATTCCTTTATTAGTTGAGTCGATACGGTACATTGTTTTGTACTCGTTTCGGGCTTTGCCCCTCTTCAATCAACTAAAATACAATATATATTTTTTAACTTATCATAGTAGAGAATTTACATAAACCAATGAGTACATAAACGATATATAGACGTACTGTACATACCTTTTGGTTACACTTTGTATAATTTAAAAACATGTAAAATCTGGTTTAATATTTTGTAAATAAACTAGTATACTGTATATTAAAAATTAAAAAGTTAAAATCTTTTAGAATCTTCCTTTTTAGGTAGATTTTGATACAACACAACTGTAAAAAATTTTATCTGTTTCCTCCCCTTTCCTAAAGAAACCATAGAAATCATGAAAAGTAAAGACGGTATAAATAAAAACTTAAGTCTTAAAATAAACGAAAACTGGCTTAATATATTATAAATAATTTTTTTCTGTGAAAGGCAATTTCTCCTAGAAATAATTCGTCCAAGACAAATTTTAGTAAAAATCAAACCACAAGGTGGCGAACGTCATACGTGGCAACACTAGAGATACCAGCGCGAAAGACAAGAAGGGGGAGGAAACAGCTAAAAATTTTACAGTTGTATTGTATCAAAATTTACCTAAAAAGGAAGATTCTAGAAGATTTTAACTTTTTAATTTTTAATATATACTAGTTTATTTACAAAAGATTAAAGCAGATTTTACCAGTGGCGCACCGTAGTGTGGGCGGCCCGCTTCGGGCGGCACTTTTTAGGGGGCGGCAAAATTACCTTTTAGGGGGCGGAAAAATTTCAAAATAAATAATAATAATATCTTGTAAAAGTTTGAAACATCCTAATCTTTACTTGCATCTCGCCTACGATAGTGCTATTGTCCGGACAGTCCGGGAATCGGCTCCCCGGGTGAACTAGTAACTTTTTCATCCGAGGGGAATTCCTGCGAAACCTGTTGACATTTTTTTTATTTTTTTTTTATCTTTTGCTTGTACGATTCATTCGCGATCATATACACCACTAATATCCAACTAGAACTATTTTAAACAGGTCGCTGCACTACAACCGAATTTTTCATTCCTTGTTCTGTGACAAAACTGAATTTTGATCTTTTAAATTGAAATACCTATATAAGGGGGGGCGAAATTTTCCTCCGCCCCGGGCGGCTGACACTCACGGTACGCCACTGTCGAAGTTAAACATTTTCTGTTCAATTTATTTCGTCCCGCGGAAGCATCCGTCTCGAAATTTTGCAACTTTGTAATTTTTTATTAAATAAATTTAATCGAATTTTATTTTGAAATAATTTTCTATTCTTATTTTCTTTCTTTGTTATCAAAATATCTGCAAAGTAGCGAAATTATCATTAGAATATCAAACGTAGCCAAAACCCGATGGCGTGTGACGTAACATTCTCCCGTCCTACTCTAAATTTCGCCGCATCCAGTAATCCTATTCCGTTTTCCGGCCTTTGGGGATAGATGGCATTTTTGTGTTTACTTCTACGACCACCGAAAGGCGCTGTAGTCAAAGTCTGGTGTTTCCAAAGTTAAACAGTGGGATAAAAGCCGGTAGAAAACAAATATTTAAGCTATCGATTAATCACGAAAGCTTACGTGATTAGGTAATGTAACTGTCTAAAATAGTTTCTTGTTTTATTTGTTGAACAATTTTTACTTATCAAACACAAATATAAAGGAATGTAGTTGCTGGCCTTATTTCGCCTATTTCATTACGATTTACATATATAATATACAGTATGTTGTTTTATTACATTTTCAGAATTTTGTAATTAAAGTAGAGAATTAGACATTTACACCGATAATAAAATAGTCAAATTAAAACAATTTATTATAATAACGTTATTGGTACAGAGAAAATAAATGTTCAAGCGTTTCCCAGCATAAAATCTTTTTTGGCTGTCTGTCAGCCATCTTCAAGATCGAACGTGATTGGAATATGGAATATAGAATACAATTTTGAAGTTTAAAATTTTAAAAATTACGAAATTTTAGTGTAGAATAATATTTTAAATTCTAACAAGATGTTCATATTCGAATAAAAACCTCTTGCGGGAATTTCAAACTTGGATTTTACTTATATCGTCATATTCTTTAGTTGTGCGCTACAATGATGGATAGATTAAGTAAAATCAAATAGTAAAACGTAACAAAAGTAATAGAGGAGAAAGTGATATTATGGAACTCCAATTACATTTTAGTGAATTGTAAACAAGGTATCATAACTACACCCACATTTTTTGTGCGAAAAGTACTGGTAACTAGTAAACTAAATGTTCCTAATTGGATTTTTCGCTAGTGTAATTATAAGTATGGTTTTTGAAGGCTTTTGTACAAAAAGTCCGAAAGTAGGCTTAGAGAAAATCGGGTGGTAATATGGAACCTTACTGTATATTTTCAAAAAAATGCTTTAATGTAGCCAAAAACAAATAGGAAAGGACAAAAAATGTTAAATAATTACAAAATTATTTACTCCAATGTATTTTATCGCAAAAATGCTTTTATAATAGAAAAATATGACCTCCATCAACAATATATATTCCAGCAGCTCTTTTTCGATATTCTCAGGAAGAATTGGCTTTCTACCTAGTGTCTTTTTCACAAATTGCTCTGGAGGAATGTCTGCTTGCAAATAGAAAGTTCGGAGGAGTTGAGTTCCATATTACTGTAAAAGCACCAATGGGGTCCGTATTTCACGCATCGCCATCTCGAATTAACTTATGTCTGTCAAGACCAAAATTTAAAAAACGTGAACATCACACAGATTAATATGTACCCCTAAGTCTCTGGAACGGAATACATGCACCAGTGAACCTACAACTACACGATTTATATTTTAAAAATAATTAAATTCACTTAGCATTCAAAACTTGTGAATTTTGAAAAAACCAAATTTGCTGATTAAATATGGACAACCGTTTAACTGAAGTAAAACGGGTTTTCCCCTTGCTATGGATGTCTGCTTAGTTCATTTCAGCCACATTCCGCTACAGTTCGCCTTTATTATCAGTTCGAAATGGGGTGGTTCCATAATACCCGCAGTGTTCCATAATACCACCTTCTCCTCTACTAATACAAAGCCACGATATATTATAAAAGAGTGAAATTTAAACTAAAATAACAGAAGTGGTGGTAGTAGTCTTTACTGGCTAAAACGTATTTCCATGCCGTGAGCCGGCAACTAACGCCTTTGTAGTTGCTTTGTGGTTACTTAATGCAATGCTTCGTTTACATGATTATGTTTTGCTGGTAAAGCTTTATTACTAAAATAACGGTAATGCTTCTGTTAAATCAAACTGGTGAAAACGCTTGGTTTTCCAACGACACTTGGATAGTTTAACACTTTGAAGGATCGAATAACGCTTTACGTGTCACAAGTGAAAAATGCAGTTCATAGAATCCAGTTTTTGGAACATGTACTGTACAAGACCAACATATTGAACCGTATTTGTAATTGAGTCAGCATAAAAACTGTGAGAATACTCTAATCCTCTAAGCGTCGAGTCGTGAGACCGCTCACGTCACTGGATGGCTTTAAAATATACGAGGATCTTAAATGCGAATGGGGAGAGTCGCGGGTAAGTTCCGATCGTTGCCAGTCCGGATATCCGTAAAAGTCAAATGATCAGACAGGTTGGATAACAAATATCAAAGAATTTAATAGATATATAGATCTGGTACAAACAATAAAACGAAACGAAGTAAATTATCGACTAACTAAGTTACATACACCTCTAGATGAGGGAGTTTACAATTGGTTCAAATAATAATAACTCTGGTTACTCTATATCTTCGAGATGCACGAAGTTACTTTCAGAGAGGCTTGAATTACTTTTAGAGAGGGTTACTATATTGGAGATAGTTCGTTGGCTTCCATGCCAGGGTCCGCACTTCTATATGGTAGAGTCGTTACTGGGTCAGCTGTCTCCTTTATGGCAGTTGCTTATTATTGTCGTCTGCCGGCTATTATGGCAGTTTCTTGTTGTCGTTGACTGCCCTGAGAATACGTTTTCTCTGCCTTTTATTCCGAATTTCTCTCCTATTGGGGTTTAGTATTCGTAACATCTGACGGGATATTATTTCTGACGCGACTGGACAGATGATGCTCGTCGGAGATGTGTGATAACATCTCTCCCAAAGGAAGTTTAATTTTCCTTCCCACCAAAAGGGACAAAATATGTCATTTTTGTCGTTAAAATGTTACTTTAATTTAGTAATTGATTTAAATAAACCTTACGATTCTCACAAAACTGTCGTCAGCTGTTACTTTTTGTTTTCTTCACTACATCTTATTTAGTCCACATAATGCGCCATGTCGTCCCTGGTGGCAGAAATCTGAAGTAAATATTTTCATTACGGAAATCGAAATCCTATGGTCCAAATAACGTATGCACCAATTTTGATCGAATCTGGCCGAACGGATTTTGTACAATCGAGCTCGAAACACAGTTGCTTTAATCACGGTTACCCGGTATATCAACTACACAAAAACCAAGTAGCATTAATAGGAAAAGATAAAGAAAAGGTAACAATTTTGAAAGGACTCAGACAGAGCTTTGAATTATCATCTCTTCTATTATCTCTTCTTGTATTCCTTTATAGCTTCTATATAGATGCTGAATAAAGAAATTCAACACCTATATAGAAGCTGTAAAGGAATACAAGGAAATTAACCGTAATGGTACAAAGATAAACGGTGAGATCTTTAACACAATACGTTTTGCAGACGACACAGCTCTGGTTGCAAACTGTGCACAAGAGCTACGAGAGACATCGAAAGACACTAATGATGCACTAATGGCGAAATGAAACGTGAAAATAAATCATACAAAGACAAATATAATAATCTGTTCAACAGGAAACGAAAGACACGCTACGATATCACCGGATGAAAAATAATTGGATAGTGGAAACTTACCTTACTTTGGAAGCCTTATCCTCTGATGTGACATCAAGAATTTCACAGGGATAGGAAGCATACAGTATGAAAGGAATGCTAACATTACAGAACATCTCAGTGGATACAAAGAAAAATCTTTTAAAAAGTTACGTTTGGAGAGTGGCCTTTACGAAACATGGAAGAAAAAAGCACAGGACAAAACTCTAGTCCTTCGAAATTCGGTGATGGTGGACAATGCAGAAGTTATCTTGGACTGAAAAATTGTCCAACGAGCAGGTTTTAAAGCGAGCGAGAGAAACCAAAAGCATTCTTAACACTATAAGTAAACGAACAAACAACGCGATAAGAATATTAAGACCTATTAACTATTAAGACATTCAGAATAGATGAAGGTATTAATTGAGGGAATAATGGAGAGAAAAGTAGTAAGAGAAAGACCAAAAATGGAGTATTGGAATATAACGAAAGAGGGAATACGTTACAGCTAGATTTAACAACTGGCACTAATTAGAAATGAATTGTGCATATTTAATTAATAAACACAAGAAGCTGTGTTACGTCGACGGGGTCTATATTATCATATTTTGTAATACGCTATAAACGGTCCAGTTGCACCAGTATTGTAATAATTTAGCAAAACCAAAAAATATTTTATACCGGGAAAGGCTCGAACTCTTAAAATTTACACACCAAGTATACGAGATTCGTTATATCGTTCTTAGTTAATTTCGCGTCGAAATTTGATTTTGATAAACTCTATTCTGCTGAATTTTGTTTCTTTGATATGTATTTCGTTCCTTTTACCTCTTTTAGTAGAGGAGAATGTGGTATTATGGAACACTGCAGGTATTATGGAACCACCCCATTTCGAACTGATAATAAAGGCGAACTGTAGTGGAATGTGGCTGAACCGAACTAGGCAGACATCCATAGCAAGGGGAAAACCCGTTTTACTTCAGTTAAACAGTTGTCCGTATTTAATCAGCAAATTTGTTTTTTCAAAATTCGCAAGTTTTGAATGCTAAGTGAATTTAATTATTTTTAAAATATAAATCGTATAGTTGTAGGTTCACTGGTGCATGTATTCCGTTCCAGAGACTTAGGGGTACATATTAATCTGTGTGATGTTCACGTTTTTTAAATTTTGGTCTCGACAGATATAAGTTAATTCAAGATGGCGATGCGTGAAATACAGACCCCTTTGGTGCTTTTACAGTAATATGGAACTCGACTCCTCCGAACTCTTTCTTTGCAAGCAGACATTCGTCCGGAGCAATTTGTGAAAAAGACACTAGGTAGAAAGTCAATTCTTCCCGAGAATATCGAAAAAGAGCTGCTGGAATATATATTGTTGATGGAGGTCATATTTTTCTATTATAAAAGCATTTTTGCGATAAAATACATTAGAGTAAATAATTTTGTAATTATTTAACATTTTTTGTCCTTTCCTATTTGTTTTTGGCTACATTAAAGCATTTTTTTGAAAATATACAGTAAGGTTCCATATTACCACCCGATTTTCTCTAAGCCTACTTTCGGACTTTTTGTACAAAAGCCTTCAAAAACCATACTTATAATTACACTAGCGAAAAATCCAATTAGGAACATTTAGTTTACTAGTTACCAGTACTTTTTCGCACAAAAAATGTGGGTGTAGTTATGATACCTTGTTTACAATTCACTAAAATGTAATTGGGGTTCCATAATACCACCTTCTCCTCTATAAATGTGTTGTTATAAACCGTGAACAATTTATTACTTATAAAGCATTTTGTATTAAAAAATACCAAGAACATCACTTATTTGAAAAAAGGATTAGGAATAACATATGACCTATCTCGAGTTCTGTAAGGAATATTTTCTATTTTTTTTTAATCAAACTAACGCATAATTTTCCGAACTTCCATATTTATATAACTTATTTCTGTTATTTATTATATCATGAACATTATTCTGTTATTAATATTAAAAACATCATTTATTAGAATTTTATAAGAATTTTAACGTCTTATTTTTGAATCGTTCATAAGATTAATGTCTTTAGCGCTTAGTCTACATTGTTACTGATCGTACCCGAGTATAAATGATAGCTGAGAGGGCCTAGTCGAACTTCTGAATTAGAAGTAAGAAGATAATCTAAATGTAACAGATGTTTTTGGACATTTACATGGCAAATTGATTATTAATTGAGGGAATAATGGAGAGAAAAGTAGTAAGAGAAAGACCAAAAATGGAGTATTGGAATATAACGAAAGAGGGAATACGTTACANTGAATCGTTCATAAGATTAATGTCTTTAGCGCTTAGTCTACATTGTTACTGATCGTACCCGAGTATAAATGATAGCTGAGAGGGCCTAGTCGAACTTCTGAATTAGAAGTAAGAAGATAATCTAAATGTAACAGATGTTTTTGGACATTTACATGGCAAAGTACATTTCTTTGTCACCGGCATTAAATTCTGCAGATCTCGTGAACTTCCCTTCTCTCGCCAACTGTAACTGTAAAAGAACTCACTTTTTAAAAATAAACAGAAGTACTGTACGTTTTACGTCAAACTTTAATAGATTTATTTTATTTTATTTATTGGAAGAACGCTTCGAGATATTCATACAACAACAGCGTTATTAAACTGGAAGCAAGATAAAGTAATAGTTTCTTTCTTACTTTTTTTCTGTCGAATCTCTACAACCCCGTCGTAACATCCCTAGAAATTTGCAAAATATCAAATGAGGACAACTTAGAAACGTTGAAAACTTTCCGATAAAAAATCGATTTATTACTTACCGGGGAGAACATTTTCGGCAGTTTTGCGCAAACGTACATTCTTCCCGGTTGAATGCTATTCCCGTTTTGCATCCTCTTGGCGTAATCCTTCTCCAGACAAGCGTAGTACGCGTCTTTCTCTATGGAGCATTCGCGAATTGTTTGGAAGACAAACTTCATGCTAAACGAACTGAAAACGCAATTTCAATCATTTCAAACTTCTCCCATTTTATTCCTATTATATCTAGTTATAATGCTTTTACGCCAAGATTTCTCGCATTTTACTAAACTTCGACTTACAAAGTTTTATCGGCCGAGTTCCTGTCGTTACCGCATTTAAAGACGGTGATGAAAAATATGGCGTCGCAGGTGATGGGAGCCAAGAAGTCCCAATAGGCCGCAGCCAGGAGGCTTTTAGTGGATTCGACGGGATACGGTGTGAAGGTCAGGTTGCTGTATTGTATTTTTCTTTGGCTTTCGTCGTCTGAAATAAAAAAGACCATGCTTTTAAATGAAGTAATTTTGCGGAGTAACGAATCTCGGAAGAGAAATTTTACATTTTCAACCTCAATCTTTCTTCGTCAAAGTTTTAAAACTAGTTTTATCGAGTAATAAACTATATTTTAATGTGGTGAGATTATTTTTTATTTACCGTTTGAAGATTACAGGATATTTATACCGTGTTAACACTCGAAGTCGTTTCCCATGGAAAATCCTCCCGGCAGTCTGCCGAGGGGATTGTATTGCCTTCCTTCATCAATCAAATCCAAATTTATAATAATAACTGATTTCTATGGCTACCGAGAAAAATAAAAGTCATAATCGACCAGATAAAATTTAAAATAAAACTCACCGCAGTGACCGTACTCGAAGCCCTCGACTGCCAGAAAATAGATCAGCACTGAGAAAAGTGCGGTGTAAACGGTATTTGCCATCTTATCCTAACCTTACCGGCCTTCCATTAGCATATTTATAGGCTGGAATTTTTCTAACTTGATTTTCATTGGTGCAGATTTTTAGCAAAAAACTATTTGCCAAAGAACAGATGCTCCTTATCTCCGCCAATGAAATTCAGTTTATATTTTTCATATTTCGTCCGACAGATCCGTCAATAATTGGCTTTATTAATTCTCACGAGTTTTCGTAATTCGTAGGAATTACTCGTATACAAAAGTTTCGTAATTAATTACGCTTATTTTATACAATTAATTTTCATTACCGAGTGAAAAGATGCGTGGAAGTCGGATAAATCGTAATTGTTTTGTTTGATTTCCTGAGTAAATTTTATGAATAACAAAACAAGGAAACCGAATTGTCACCGCTCGGGTTTATTCAGCCATATTCACGAACAATAAAGATTATTTATTTTTATTTTAAAATGTTTACGCTTTTATTCAACGAATCGTTATCAGAAATTGCGAATTCTTCTTATTTTTTAAATGTATATTCATAAATTGGCGGCAGTTTGGTCGAGTTTGAATGAATGGAAAGAATTAGCCGTGACGTTTTGTATTTTGGTGAGGTATTTAATTAAATGTATTCAAATCCGAATTCTTCGCATCCTAAATAAAGCCTCAATTTTTAAATTTTTCTATATTAACAGCCATTATTCTTTCCGGAAAAAGAAAATATATTTTGTATTAACTTACTCGTTTAGTTTTCGTAGAATTTATTCTGTTAATTTTACCATCGCAACTCTTAACAGATTTGACCTTTGTCTCGTCGTAAAAGCAAAAAGCAAAGTTAAAATACTTTTAAAAATTATCTACGATGTATTTTTAACATATTTTACTAACTTCTTATATATTTTTTAAAAGGTAAATTTATATAATTGTTTTCTTGTCTGTAAAGTTAAATTCTGCCTTTTGGCACTAGTACAGATTTTATAAATCGAGTGTTATTAAGATTTTCAAGTGGCCAGAAATTCCGGTCATATAATTATGAAAATAATTATATAATATTTTTTATATTTTATATTTTCTTAAGTTTCTACACTGCTGGCCATTAAAATTACTATACCAGGAAGGAAAGCAAAGAGCAGAATCATATTTATTTTACACATACAGTATAACGAGAGGAAGACACGATCGAATTGACACGTACAGAGCACCCAAATACAAATTTCGCGTTTGTTGCATGCAACCTTCGTGGTGCAGCAATTTTAATGGCCAGCGGTGTATATTATATGATATATTTATATATATTATATTAGTCTATACGTTATTTTAATTATCATATACTACATACGAGTCGACTTATACTGATTTACAGGACATTTTAAATGTAAGTGCATTCTAACTTAACCATCATTTATCCGGCAACCTACGGATCCCAATAATGCCGGAGACGTGTTGGTCAATCTGTATATAGGTATATAAGTTTACATATAGTCCTATATAGTTAGCATCTGAATAATATAGTACACAGTATATATATACGGAGTGGGGCACCATAAAAATCTATCACATTTGGAGTGGCATTATATGGGCTGTAGTGGCAGTAGAGAGGCGGGACAGGTTTCATTCGATAGGCTACGCTCTACCATTTTAATTTTGCCGACTTTGATGGCATCGGCCCGTACTTTTTTGAATAGGTGATGAAACAGTAACTATTATCTCCGGTATATCGTAATGTTGAAGTTTCTGCGCCATAAACTGGACGACTTGGATACGGAACATGTACGGTTTCAACAGGACGGGGCCACAGTTCACAAACGACGTTCGCTTGGCGTGTCCAGGGAAAGATTTCCTGGGCATTTGATCTCTTTAAGGGGAGGCGTGGGTGGCCGATAAGTTCACAGATTTAAGCCGTTGTGACTTTTTCCTTCGGGGATATCCAAAGGAAAAAGTTTTCCCACAACATCCTCGAACTCTCGAGGACTTGAAGGAAAAAATTTAAGAGTTTAGAGCGCAGAAACGTCTTCAATAGTGATTTGAACTTACCGCTATTTAAAATTCAGTTAAGATAAATATTTTTAAAAAAGTTAACAATTTAAAATATTAAATTTTGGTATTTTATACCTTTTTTGTAAATGAATTATAACAGATTTTTCAAATTAATTTAAAAAGAAAATAAAAAGACTTTGTTTTAGAATTCTAAAAGGATGCTTAAGTCAAAATTTAGAAAGGACCAATTTCTTAAAGTTAACATTGAAAATATCTGAAAAATTGAAGATATATTTTCAATTCCTGTCTACTCGACCATTGAAAGTACCATTTCGTACCGTCCGAGTATGACGATAAACGTGACAATGGTAGGCTGAAATAGCCTAACTCTATATTCTTTTCATTTTAATATTTATTACATCATAGTATTTGATTTATATAATTACAAAACTTATCTTACGTAGGAGTTTATCACAAGGAATGACCAATGTAATAATATAACACATTTAAAAATTTTTTATTCCTCTGCTGTACACAACTTAAAGAATTTTTAAAACGTGCCAGATTGGGCACTCCGTGTGATAAACCCTTACGTAAGATAACTTTTGTAGTTATGTAAATCAAATACTATAGTATAGCTCTAATATAGTATAAGGGTTAGAGGTACGAAATAATCTAATAATCTTAATCTCTGCTGTTGTTACGCCCGTGGTTTTGCCCGTGCAACGTCGGGCTCATCCGCTAGTTATTAATAAATCATGCCAAAACAATTTTTATTTTTTATATTTAAAATTTCATTTTAAAGAATATTCAACTTGTGAAATAAGGGACTCGCTTGTAAGCTTTGCCTAGGGCGCAAATTAGCCTGGAACAGTCACTGCTTATTATCATTCGTTTTATAATTGAAATAGGTAAAAGTTGGAGCAACTTTTATCCGTAACTTATTTTAAAAGTATACTTGATAATTTATTTAATTTTTAATTTCTTTACTTTTTCTGCGTCTTTCTTCTAAGTATTCGGTCTTTCAAATTTTAATTATTTTATTAATTTTCGAAATAAAAACAGAAATAGAACTGTTAGGAAGTGATGTAAAGTTAATTTTTAAAAATTGCTTATATAGAAACACTTTAACGTATTTTAAAATAATATTAAATACGCGAATAATAGAAATAATATTATTATTTAAGCTTTATATTGTATAAAATAATAATATTTATCCAAATTTTAATTTAATTGTAATATAAAATCATATTAAATAATATAATAATTATAATGTATTTATTTATTTATTATCTATTTATTCATAATAAAAGGAATAATTTTATTTTGTAGCACAAAAGCACACATTTTATGTAAATATTTTTAAAATAGTTATTGAATGAAATCAATTAAATACACAGTAAATACATTTATTAATTATTACAGAATATACAGTAACTTTCGTATGAAAAACTGAAAACATTTTTTTAATAATTCTTTTCGCAGAATAAAGATAAATATTCTAATAATCGTGTGCAATTGTTTCCAATTAATCCCGCTGCCAACAACTTAAAAAAAATTTAAAAATTAATTTCAGATTGTTAAGCAGCATTTATCTGTTCGATCTACCCGAGTTAATTACCAGTAACTAAACAACTTTCGTAGTAACATAAAATTTTACATCTTTGTGCCTATATTCATCGGTTATGATCACCTTTTACGCTGCGATAAAACTTTTACTCGGGGAGAACGTCTTTCTTGTTATCAAGAGGGACGTTCATGTATAGCCTACGTTTGAAATGTCTACAATTTAGTTAAAATCTGGAGAATACTCTTTAAAGTTTCACGTGTTTCGGATAGGCCCGCATCTCTTATACTGCGTTATTTCTCGCTTTTAATGTTTCAAGATTGTCTTTCAAATCGTCCCCATTTAGATGATGAATTTGGAGAAACAAAGACTGCCTTTTTTCAAGTCTTAATTAATAGATTTTTGTCCCTCGTATCTCCTCTCTTCTTTTCCCGTAACTGTCTCATTAGAATTTTACCTTTGGCTATCGTCACTTCTATAATTATCCCATTCTAATTTATTTCTCTTTTTCTTCCTTTTTCTCGTCGTCTTACTGCCGACGCGTCTCGTTCTCTTTCTTCAACCCGTACGAAATTAGTATTCAATTTTATTTTATTTCTATATTAAATAATATTGAAATGCTATTAAAATTATTTCTCGACATTCTAATAATTTCTTTCGAGACGTAATATTATTTCGTATTTAACACATAAGTGAAGAATGAATTGCCTATATTTGGGAAATCCGTTCTCTCATTTTTCGTATTCGACGGACGTTTCGGTCTTATTACGAAATTTCGACCGCCATATTAACGAATATTTGTAAATGTATCGCCTAAATTGCCATCAGGCTGATTATAATGCGGGGCTTTTAAACATTAATACGATGTACTGTACCTAGAGCCGAAGAGTAGTCGGAAATTATTGTCAAAAATGTGGCCCCGGAGGATGACGTGGCGACGTGTGGACGAAAGGTTCGCCCGTTTTGTCACGCGACGATCTCATCCATCAAAAAGTGACGTAAAACAAAGTTTAACCAGGAAATCGACTGAACAAATAAAGAACCATCAAACTAAACAGGCGAAATGGCCGAGTGTTGACAACTAGCAAACTTCTTTTCTTTCAATTCGTGGCATCCTTCGAAGCGCATTATTGAATTGCGTAAAAGTATATTTATATAAGTTTAAATATGCCAATTTAAGCTTACTAAAATTTTTTAAATAAAGTAAAAAGTTAAATAAAAACTTTATAATTTTTCTAATTATTAAAAATTGAAACGAAGCTACCAAGTTTAAGTAAAAACAAAGCTTCAATATAGTCTTACTGTAATGTCCACTAAGACAGAATGTTTTAGTACTGTATATGAAAGTTCTATACTGCTAGAGGAAAACTTTTCTATTTTATAGCGTGATATTTTATATCTTTGTTTCTGTAAGGCGATGAAAATTTAATTAAATCTATACGAAAATTAATACTCGGATTATTTTATTTTTTCCGATTTTGTGGGTGGAAGATAAGAGCATCGCTATTTTAATTTCGTGCAAAGTAGAAATTAAAGGATTGTTATTGCATTTGAAATCCTCTGGTTCGTGCGAGATTGACTTTCCGTGCTCTCACGCGATTTCTACTAAAATAAGTGCGAATTCGTTTTAAAATGTCGTTTAAACAAGAGATAGCCGGGTATTCTGTAACAAATCTTGTTTAAATTAAGCCTTATTCAACATTAAAAGTAACAATCGTAACTCGTAATCTAGTGACGTTCTCCGACATCTTTAATAGAGATCTTTCGTATCCATCCATTAATTACAATTTAAATATTAACGAAATTGCTAAAGACTGCAAATATATATATTGTTTGATGTTATTTCGTTGTGTAATTTTATTTTTACTTCAACTGTTGATGTTTGTAAGCGCCTACTTAATTTTCTTTGTTTTCCGAAACATTTTTGTACTCTAAATCGAAAAATTAAATTTTAAGAAATATTTAAGTTTATTTCTTTGTATTTTGTGCCTATTTGATTCCCTGTTAACGCGTAAAATTAAAGGGTGGAAATTTTTCTGGATCGCATCGTCCTGCGGCGTGTTTACAGTTCCATTTCCGGTCAGGGAGGAGAAATTGTTACGCGATATTTTTCATTATTTTATTAATATTCATTTGAAATAAGAATAATGTCGCGTTTATTGTTGGTATTTTTAGATCTTTATAAAGTTTTAGGTTTCGTTTTATTACTTAATGCTAAAAATTCCGCACTTTTTAAAGAGTATACGAAGGTTTTGATGTTTGTTGACGTTTGAGATACGAATTTACTTAAAATGTCTAGCGATGAAGCGGGTAAGTAGATCGTTTTTCATTCGTATATGCTTTAAATAATAATTTAAAAAATAATATATTCCTACATAAAACAAGTAGAGATAAACCGCAAGTACTGTATTGAATAATTTCTGGCTGTACAAGTAGAATCTGAATTGATATCATATCTGAAAGATTGCGGCAATTTATGCATATTTATAGGGTATATAACTGCATTTAATAACGAAAGAACGAAAAATAAGTGTAAAATTATAAGTAAATTATAAATTTTACAAAAGTTTAATAAATTATTAACGCTCTCGACTGATCTATTGTAGCATTTTTTATGATCCGTTATATAGAGTGGATATAGTCTACGCGTAAAACTCCAAAATTAAATGTTATTTATACGTATAATTATTAATTATTAAGCAATATATTTTATAATTTAATAAGCCAATCGAATTTGCGGTTTTATTTTTATAATACAATAAGTTTTTAATTAAACCATAAATTCGAATTTATTGTTTTAACGTAAAATGTGTACGCGTGACAATTGTCTTTTCGTTGTTTATATTTTGAAACAATAAATAAATAAATTCTATAAAATAGAAAAATTGCTATCGATATCGAAATATAGTTAATTTTAATTGTAGCGAATATATTCACGGTAGCCTAATTATAAACGTAATAACGTCTATTTGTGTCGTCTACGTTTATTATTTCTTTTTAAATTAAAGTTTCTAGTCCTTTAAATGTTATTTTATTAATATTAGTTTATCGTGACTAAAATCCATTAATAGGACTTTTTATACTGATTTAACTCGCCGATAAAATTAGAGATTGAATCCGTTTCTCGGTTCAAACGAATAAACTTTTATTCGCACCCATTTTCCATTTTCCTTTTTCATATAATTTCCTTATTTTATATTTTTCAAAACCCGCTGTTAATTTAAAGTCTTATTGATAGATTATAGTCATAATAAATTAACATTAATAAAATCGTAGTTCTTTCTTTACTTAAAAAAATGCTCATAATTATGCTTTATAATATTATGTATTATAGAAAGTTTAATAAGAGACAGAATAGCAAAATTTAATAGTAAAAAATGTATCGAGTGACTAAAAATAACCCCACGAGAGACGATAAATATAAATAAAATTTTCAAAATGGCGGACCGTACACGGCGATATCAGCGGATTAAACTTTAGAGACACGTTTCGCCTTCTTATTGATTAAATAAGTTTGCTTCTTTTCTCTCTCCCGTCCAATGGTAGGAATAAACGATTCGACGTCACGTTTTGATGTCTTTATTACGCTTTATGAAATCGAAACGTCAGAGAACGAGAACGAATATCGCCCTCCCAAGTTATTCTACGAACGACACGCGGAAGAAGGAAGAGTCGCCGTTCGAAGGCCCAGCCCATTCTGGTAACACGTCATCCTTTTATACTGTCAAATACTAGGAGAGTTTAGCGATAATTTGGGGTCACTCGCGCGCGCGTTTATTAAATAACCAACGACGCAAAATATACAAATTACGCCGTATCTTTCGTCGTTTTTCTCAAATAATTCACCATTTCTCGAATTGGCGAAAACGTATTCTTCATCCTTCTCAACTTCAATCCAATACAAAAAATGCGTATGGTCTGGGAATTGTCCTTTGATAATCACTACTTTTACTTAATACTTCATCAAATTAAAGACCTATTATTATTTAAATTTAAAAATAAAATAATTCCATTATTATCTTATTATAGTCTAACGGAAGTAAGAGTTTGATAGAATTATTTTTTAAATATTTTAATTTTTTATTCAATTACCATGAAATGGTACGTGGAGGTGCTCCGGTTAATTTATTTACAAAATAAATTGAATATCTTTTCGTCGTATTCTTAATTTCAAAGATGAACATTTAGAATATTCGTGCCTAGCAGTTTCCCTTCGAATACCTCTTCGTGGCTAAATAGAGGATAGTTTTGTAAATATTTAGGCTATTTCCTAACCTAACCGCTAATTTGGCTAATTTGACGTCATTTTTTATCGAAAATATTCGCCTTTAATAACTAATTTTATATTTACAGGTTTTTAATTTATAATTCGTTACTTTAATTTTAAAAGATACGTTTAGAGCTTGACGTGTGTGTAAGAAGTGAAGGAAACGTGTGTAAGAGACGACGTCGCGTTATTCATTTTGGCAAATATCTTCAAACGTGACGTTATCGGTGACGCCATTTTCTCATTTGATGCGCAAGATTTAATTTTAATAAAAACTCTCGGTTTAAATGTTTAAAATTTAAATAATTTACAAATATAAGTAAATTCACTTTTATTCAAAATTTTCATTTAGGTCCCCTGCAATTCTTTTGTAATGTCAATCGATAGGAAAAATTCCATCAAAGTATCCGATGGAATTTTTATTTTTCTTGTAAATTCCATTTTCTCTGTAGAGATATCATCAATTATCTTTCTTTTCGAACGGCTTAGCATCGAAGAATTGATATTTTTTCGGTTTTTTCCTGTTTAGCCGGTACTTTAGACATCTTCTTCTAATTCTAAAAGGTTTATTAAAATATTATAACGGTAAAAATACAATAAAATATAAATGTTTTCTAAAATTTTACCCGCTGGTTTTCAAGCATTTGACTATGGGATATTCTTCCTTGAAGCATTCAATTTGCAAAATGTTGAAGAATGTATTCCCCACGGTTTTGGAAGTCGAAGTATCGGCACGGCTCAGACAAGAAAAAAATGTGTCGTCGCAATCGCAGTGACTTCTGATTTCGTAGAAAATTTGCATCTTAATACAAGAAAAGTTTTTAAATTACGCAATTTCCTTCGAAATTCCCTTACTTGGTGTAGAAATCTTTATTTTTCAGTTGATAATCTTCTCCGAATCCGGAAATACTGACGTTGCAATGATCGTGAACTCTGCAACATTTATCGGCTTCACGCGCGGATCCTAAATCTTCGTAATCGTCCGCGATGTTTCCGGCTCCGCACCATTTCGTGCCTAAAACGTGTTTATTCTTTATCTCTAATTTACTGATTGGAAAAGATATCGCGACTTAGGCCTACCTGGAAATATCAAAAATCTCCGGAAAAATTTTCGAATGCCATCGAATGGCGTCTTCAACGCGTGATAAAAGCCTTTCTGGAGGTTGTTCAGGAGCAACGAAGTGCAATTATCCACCCGTTTCTTCAACTCCTCCTCGGACACCGTTCGAGTTAAGTTACTAGGAACGTTGTCCAGCATTTGCTCGATGATCCAGCTAAGAAATTATACATCGATTATTATCATACGAACGCGGAGTAACGAGGAAATAAAAGTATTTACTTGTCGCCGTATAAATAACAATCTGAAACGATTCCTTCCACACGTATCACTTCCACCATCTTCTTGGCATTCTCTTCTTTATAGAACGTTGTTATCACACTCGCATCCGCGTAGACCATGGTAATCAACAGCAGAACGCTTTTTACGGACATCTTTACACTATTAAACGTGATAAAACATATTTATATACATTATAATCTACTATACGGATTAAAACCGTTGCTTTTTAGTGATTAATTACACAAGTTTCATAATTATAGCCTATATTTATAGTATAACCCCAGATATCAGAGACACCGCTTCTATTTATATTATCAGGTAATTAATACGAAACGTAACTTACCACTTCCAAGATTTCGTAAAAAAACACAAGCAGGCGGCTTTATAGTAAGCGTGAAACAATTCGAATCACGTGTTGGCTGCTCTAATTAGAACAAATGTGAAAAGTGGTTCGATCGTAAACATCAACCAATCGATTCTAATGGAAATATCGTTTCATAAATATTAAATAAACATTAATTTCTAATCGTAACTGGATCATTTGCCCGATAAATGGGTCGTTGTTTACATAAATACAACTCTGATATATTCGGAATAAAGCTTCTTACGTGCAGGAACAAGTGTCTTACACAAAATTCACTCAAAATCTTTAATTTATTTCGTTATAAAAACGGAAATACAACTTTTCCTTTCGCATAATTTAATTTACGGTTTGTACGATACAAGAATTTATAGAAAAATCGAGACCTAAATGAAATGCTTAACATTAATAATTCATTAAAATGAGAAACCATAAGGTTTCGCAACAATATTCTCCTCACTTAAAAAAACAAAATTAGTATAAACTGGGACAACGGTTTAAACTTTAGTTTATTCTTAGATCAAACACAAAACACCAAAGACTAAACACTAAACAGGAAGTGACGAAAACAACAGCATCGTTTTCACTTTTACGGGAAATTGTGGAAGAAGAACGCCTTATAACTTTGTATTGTTAATTCACGAATCATTTAATAAATAATAAAATAAAGTCTAATAAAAATTTTATGCAGCTTTTAATTAATAAGAATGGAACCTATTTTATTACATTTGATAAAAATAATTCTGCACCTGCATCTAATTCTGGGAATATACTTTTTTGTAAACCACGCAGTGGGAAAGAGAAAAAATAAATGAATTATTTGTAAGAATTGGGCTACGTCATCGTTTGTAGTTTCAATTAAATGTTAGGTGGAGAACAAAGATCTTTACTCCTATAAATAAATAACATAAATGTTGAATAATAACGAGAAGAGACAGAAGAAAACGTCTCCTTCCTGGAAAAAACTGTTTTAAAATATTCTCTGAATTTGTTGGAAAGCTTAAAAGCCGTTTATTAATAAAAATGGAAGATGCATTGTGGAACTAAATATGTTTTATATTTCATAACTGATGTTTTACATGTAACCCGAATTGCAATATTCAAATTTCACATTAAAAATTAGAACTTTCTAAAATTAATTCGTTTATAGAATATTAATATAACGCTCCATTATCCCGTTATGCCACATCCCGCTGATGGCCGCCGAGACGGCCGAAAACGTTCCTTCAATAAATAATTTCTTGGTTAAGGTCGAACTTTGCCTCGTAACTAGACGCCATTCTCCATCCCATCGTCATTAAGTCCCGGCGAAACTTCGATTTAAAGTAAGCGATGATATTCCTTTGAAATTCACACTAAATCGAACGTGGCACTAAAATAATGCTCTTCAAATAATAAGAATTGCGTATAGTTACGAAGGTAAGAATACACATAAATGTGAGTTTGCGTGTAGTGAAGTATCTTATAGCATGGTTATCTGCTTCGGTTCCGCCATCTTCGATGATGCCTAATGTTTTTACTATCCCGGCTGTTATACAGACGAAAAGTATGGCGATCCAGCAAAAAAAATGAACCCCTCCCAGATTTTTACGTGTTTATACTTAAGACATCTTGAAACGTCGAGAAACGGAAAAAATTTTGGGGGTAATTTCTGTATGTATGGATGTTAGTGTGTTTGTGGGGGGCACGATTTTGTTCATCTTGTTTGAAGCTTAATAACTCCCGTGCTTTTCGACAAAAAGCACGGGAGATATTTTACCGGGAGGTTTGTTTATTAGGGGATCGATGATATTAAATTTTGGTGAATAAAGGTCGAGGGGGTCGGGCGATAATGGGATAGTGTAGGGTAGGACTTCGTGACGGTTTTACTGGTTATATACAGAAACGTTTAAATGAATATTATATTAAGTTGTACACAAAACAATTTAAATATACAAAATGATTTTCCAGTTTTGTATTTTATTAATTTAACATCGGTTGGTAACATCGGTGATAACTTCTGTTTCTTTTTTGTGGCAGAAAGCTTCTCTCTTCTCTTAATAAATCTGTCAACCGATTATAACACAGTTGCATATTCCTTTGAACAAGATCCGTATTCGATACGGCGACGTTTCCAGATAGGAAATTGTGTGATTTTATCTGTTGGCACCAGGGGCGTGCCGTGACATTTGACAATAGGGAAGCCGTGTCTCTGTAAAAACGCCGACATCCAGGGGCAATCAGTCAATCGCGCGTCAGTGACGGTCTAGGGTCCATTCGTATCGTTTATTCGATAAGCCAGTAAAAACCATAGACTTCTCTAAATGCATTTTAATATCGCAATTACATTCCGAATCGCTAGCCACGATATAAGGGCTACGATTAAAAATAAAATAATAAAAACTTACTCGGTGAAATAAAATATGTGGTGGATGTTTGGTACATACAAAATATTCTTCAATTATACGAATATACTTTTAAAGAAAATTATAATTAAATATGCTTAAAGAAACGTACATAAAAATATAAAATATTCTTTACTTTTTAAATCTTAAAACAATCAAATAGCTCCCTACGAGTGGCTAAAGGCTGGTATACACGGTAAGGAAATCCTTTGAGGATTAATCGTGATTTTTTTTTCTATCTATCCATTTTTAAATAAAAATAATTCTTTATACGTTGGGAGATATTTTAATAAGTTTTGTAAATTACTATGTTCGATCCAGCCAGTTATATCCGAGTTTTTTTCGTCTGTTAAGCACATCCTTTGAGGATTTCCTTACCGTGTATACCAGCCTTAATGGATGGAATCCAAGACGGTTGCAGAGCGTGCGTACACGCGGACTGCCAAATCCCCAGGGTGCCGATACCGGTCGATGTCAAATACCTCTTTCGTCGCATGATTAGTATATCTCAAAGGACGCGACAGGGCTGTTGTAGATTATAAACGTTTCTCACCATAGCTAAATTTGTTAAACTTAATAGTCGTTTGTTTTCTAACTAATTCGTTTTAGGACCAAGTGCCCTCAGAAATTTCCAAAATTTACAACTTTTCGGACACTCTCGTCGAACTGGAAAAATTTGTCTTTATTACATTAATGAATAATACGAAGAAATCAGTCTCCACTGTACTCGGCTAGAGATGGTTCGGTTAAGCTTTTAAGTAAAATTTCGGCTCTTTCGTCGGGGTTTTGTTTACGTCCCCAATTCCCTAATTATTTAACTGCTTCTGAAGTAGAAATAAGTCGAAACAAGTTACTTCGTACTCGAATATTTGTAGTCTCGGGAAAAAAGTGGAAAGACAAATTTTTACGACAAACGGATACATAAATCGTAAGTGTAAGGAAAATAAATTCTACAGCTTTTTCTGTACTTGGTGCATCTCTCTCATTCATTAAATTTAGTCGTAAACGATGCTACCAAAGTAACGGTTAATTTTTTAACATCGTACAAGAATTGTACACGTTTTTTCTACATCCCCTTAAAGATGGGATGTACGAAATCGTAATATTACCGGTTTAACATTGAAATCCGTAAGTAATATAAGATGGGAGAGCGGAATAAAAATATCAAATATTTTAATGGAATTTTTAACTCCCGTCAACTATACAGAACTATCGTAAAAACGTACCAGTATATTCTTATCGGTCGGGTTAAGTTATAAATCTACTCGTTATTCACGTAAATATCTAGCGGGTGGGCGGCTAACGGCCCGGATAGAATTGGAAGCGCGTTATATGTGTAGCATCGACCCGAGGTCGTAGGCTTCCACCAGCTAAACCGGGTGAGGTCGGTACTCTGTAAAGCGCGTGCGCGAATCTGGCTTTTTGGAATCTGACAATACAGAGATTCCACTCCGCCACTAATATTCGAATATAGAATGGCAATCTTATTTTTTTTCACGTGTAGTATAGAAATTTATAATAAGATACGTAATGCGGTGATAATAAAATATTGCGCGATTATTTTCGTATAATTAAAATTAATATGCATTTATTTTTTATAAAATACGAGGAAAGCGGCGCTTCCACCGCTTCTAATGACGGCAGGCCATTGCTTGGCACATTCGATTTGTTTTATGGAATATTGGCCACCAATTGTTGAAGTTTTGTATAATTTTGAATGATAAAATAACTTTTTAGGAAGGTTGTCTCCGTGAGTATTTGTGATTTTATGAACTGCGGATGGTGCGAACAACGAAAGAAATGACTGAAACAAAATTTTTTTTTGTAAGAGTCGTACTTACATTTATTATTTTAAGATAAAATAACTTTCAAAAACTACTGCATTTAAAGTACTAATGTTCATGTACTTACGTCCAGCAATCGAGTCCGTGTCATCTAACGACTGTTAACATAAATTTTGTAATAGAAACGAAGCTCGAACGAAATTATGGCCAAGACCCGAAACAATCGCTGGCATTTGACAGGTTTCGTTAACTATGGAATGGCAACCGCTAATTATAAATAGTGATGACGAACAAATCCTTCATTTTACGGTTCCAAACAATAATTAAATCGTGATTAGAAAATTTCACTTTCGCCGACTTTTTGGTATTCGTATTCCACTTCGATCCAAATCGAACGTTTATTAACTCAAAAAACTGTAAAGTTTTCTATTTTAATATTAATGAAAAAGACCTGTTTGCGCTTTTTACTGATACTTCATCAAGATAGCGCTATATCGAGGTTTGCTGTATTTTATTATAACTTTTTCAGTTCGGCCTGAAAAATAGGCGTAATGAAGACAAAAATATAACAATCAAAACTGTCAAAATATTCGTTCATTTAAATCTCAAAATGTTCAAATTTTTTGACATAATTGATTCCTTTCGACGGATAAGTACGGGGTGATTATAGTCTCGATCCATTTTTGAGTAAATGTTAACAAAGTCATTTCTTTGCGAGTCGTGTGAAACGAGCTGACCCAAGAAAAGAAATTTCTGTGGTTTGCGCGTGTTTGAGTGGATTAACGTACACGGAAGTACTATCAAATCCTCCTGTTCCGTAGCCTTCGAGAGACGATCACACATTGCTTGGCGGGTGACGTAGTCCTCTTGACTACGTCACCCGCCAAGCAATGTGTGATCGTCTCTTTCTCCTCCTCCGGCGTATGTAACACTCGAACACGCTACGCACGTTTTATGAGTTTGTAATGAAGAATTCCCCATATTTGGTGGCACGAAACCGTCCAACAAATATCTTCGACCAGAAATCTAATTCGGGTGAGCACCCGGCTTAGATTTCTGGTCGAAGACGTCCGTTGAACGGTTTCGTTCGGTACGGAAGGTGTTCCGGAACGTCTACATCGTGTACATTACCCGTTCATCCGAATTTTATAATCAACTCTCTGACACTGACCCAGCGGACGCGAACTTCCCGAATTTCTGGGTGAAGTTTTCTTGTACAGTACTGTACTTCCGTCTACGTTAATCTTCTAAACCATGCGCAAACAACAGCGCTTCTCTCCCCATTGAACTCTTATATAAATAATTTTGTTACTATTTTCACAAAAACAAATCGGGACTTTATAATCGACCCGTATTCATTTCCCGGAAACTACCTTTTGAATGTAATATCCTAAAAATTTATTTACTTATAACTTATGTCTTAATAATAACTTCATTGTAAATATTTTATAATAGAAGAGTTTTAAACTTAATCGTAGCTTTAATACTTTGCAAAGTGAGGGTTTATTTGTTAAGTTTTTTGAGTTTAAGCGGGAACTTCCGAATAGACTGAAAATTGCTACCCGAATATGGTAGTTTTAAACACGAATAACTAACGATACTCATCATTTTAACCAGTTTTAATTTCCAATTAATGTATCATTCGATCATTCGTTACAAAATGTTTATAACAGGGTCGATACGCGAATGGCCGATTAATGTGTATACGGATGTATTTTACACATACAACTCCTTTGATCGCAAAACCCGTGTTGATATCCAGTTCTCTGGCATATAGCGTTGCATTTCTGGTCGATCCCTTGACGAGGACAGAAAATCTCCGACCCGTATTGATTTGTCGGACGGACCTCATCTCCAAAGACCGTAATAGTACCTGCAATCCATACGTTTTTATTATAAATTTATACTTTTCTATACAAGCGTAAGTTTGTAAAAATTAATTGCTATACGTAAAAAATAAAAACATTTTCTTGCATTTTATACATAGCACACCTCCCAGCTTTAATAAATTTTAATTTCGTACTGTTAATTGCTAGTTAGTAGTAGTACTTACCAATTAGGCAGATGTTTATCATTAAGAAACATACAAGCCGAAAATTCATTTTGGCTCCTGCGAAATAAATAAATAAATGTAGACAAAATATTGCTTTCAGTTAATAATAGATGAAAAAAGTTGATAGGAAAGTATTTTTTTCTTCAACAGGAATTGTAAACTTGTACGTTCAAAATATTGCACGCGAGAGTATTTGCGTGCCACTCGACACGCCATTATTCTATTTATTTAACTCTTGTTATTTGTATTCGGAATGAAAATACACAGTATTTGCAGTATTTCTTTTTATATAACGCGCCGGTAATACAACGTTCTTAAAACAGATCGTCTCGATGACATTATAAAGTATATCCGGTAATTTGTTATCAATATATTGATTTCGAATTTTCAACCCGAATTTCTTTATTCTTTTATTATTGTTTCGTGATGTATACTAAGAAAATTAATTAATTCCATTCGTTTCATTTATTTCTTTCGATTCCTAAACGGAAAGGCTATCGTGAATTTCCGATTCCAGCGAGTAACTCTAAGATTTAAATCTCTATACTATTAAAATTTATGAAATTAAATTACATAAGATCTAAATTATTAAAATAAGTTTTTAAAGTCTTTACTTTTTACATAAATTAATAATAAAAAATTATATTCGCATTTATTATGAAGAGTATTCTTTCCAAAAGACTTACGATAAAATAAATCTAATTTGCAATCATTGTATCGTATCAAATATAACTATTTTCGCAATGGATGCTGAAGTTTCACCAATAACGTATAGATCTTTCGAAGATTCCCACGTCGCTAAATAGAAAAAGGTACTATACACCGTATTGGTGAGACTCGAGACTTTATCAACGAATAAAAGAGGAATCTATATAAAATTTGCAAAACAAATTTACTCGATGTTAACGATTTTACATATTTTTAAATGTATACTTAATGTATTAAGTAAAATTTGAAATAAAATTTGTCAGTAAGATTGAAACATTTCAAGAAACCAAATCACGGAGGGTTATTTTGTGTTATTTGTTGTCACAACGAAGAGAATGAATTTCGATAGGTGTTGATTTTTTAAAAGTATTTCAAAATAAATGTAAACCTTAATCTATATTAAAAGTAAAAATCAACTGGTTGTAAAAAGCGTCTAAATATACTATATTTATAAAAAACAAACATTTTTTATCGGTAGAATGTCGAAATTTTATATTATTATGTGAAAATATAAAAACGAATTCTTTGTACAAATAAAAAGAACTTTTACCAATGAAATTTGCCGGTCTGTCCATGTCCGTAACCCGAAATCGGTTCAGAAAATGGTACATTTATTTTCTCGATTAACGATGCAATACAACGTCAAATCCAATCGAAAGCGTCGTCCTCCACCAATAAGCGACTGACGAGTCTTGCAAAGATTCGTCTGCAACCGAAAAGGAATATCGTGATTTACGGATCTTTTCTTACCGTTACCTTGACATTTCGGACATTTACACCAAAGGGAAATTTGTTTATTTTGGTAATGAATTACGCTAACTATTTTATAATAACTAGAACCGGTGGGTATTCGAAAGTTTGAGAATATGGGTGCTACTCCAGGCGGATTTATAGATACCACGGGGAGAAAAAGTTATCTAATCTTATCTAATTAAAGTTGCGTTATTATATTTATTTTTATTTTAAAGTCACAAAACTGAGAGCCTCGATATCGATGGAATGCCGCAGCAGCTCTTTGGACATACCCTGACCAAAAACGCGCCGGTTTGTTTGTTTCTTTTTTTTACTCTCCGCCCAATGGACAATAAAACTAAGATGGCCATTTTTTCTATAGTGCGGGCGTGGTCGTCAGTTAGACCATGCCCGCAATGGGGGCGGGCATCGAAGAAAGGGCCCGGAATATTTTTAACTTGGAAGAATAACGGTAAAACTATTTTGTAATCTCAAGTAGAGGAAGAGCGATTACTACTAAAGCTGTATTTGTTCTGTCGAGTAACGTGATTTCGATATACAAATGACACAACGTCAAAGAAAAATAGATAAATCGAGAATGAATGAAATTGAAATGTAATATTTACATTACTTCTATATAATCTATTTGTTTAAAAATAATGTCAGACCTTAAAATCATTTATGTTTTAGTTACGTAATATATTTTAATTAATACAATTAATTTAAAAATTTTCAAGAACGATGATACGATTACCAGTGTTTACACCTGTATAAATTGTATCCGATTTTATACAGCTTTTATACAAATTTCTTTATTTATAGAAATATATAAATAGCCTACGTGTAATTTAAGTAACTTATAAAGAAGAAAAGTTTTAATTAGAAGCGAAAACAAATAATAAAAATGAAATACATATGACTGCTGCGGGTCGTAATTTATTCTCGAATTTTGTTTATCAAAGATCAATTTAATTACTCGCAAAACATCGTTTGAACGTAATTAAAAAATGAACACTCGATTAAAATTCAGCAAAGTCTGTTTATTTCTATAAAATTTATATTTCTGACATAAAGTAATAACGATAAAGAATCGTTAATAGCTTTTAAATTACATTTATTGAATTCGTAATTTTAATTTTTAAAATTAGCCACTCGACTGAAATTTTAATTCGCTTCAGTTTAACTCAGTCTTTCATTTTAGAAATATCTTTCAAAGTCGCCTAGATTCATTTAGATTTAACTACATTTAAAGTACAGATTAGCGTAAGATTTCAAATTAAGTAATCCAAATTAATCGTATGATTTCAAAATATATGTTTCATTCTGAAAATCATACTACAAAATGCAAACTAATAAGTTTGCAATTATTTCGAATATGATTTAATCACGTCTTTCTCTTTCGCATAATCTGATAAGCAGTAGTTTTACAGAAAAAATTACGCAATAACGGGACATATTTCCATAATTATGGAAAAAATCTACGTTATGGTATTCAATATTCTGTTTTGTTTTCGAGAACATTTATTCCTTTATTATTCAACAATAAAATCTTCATTGTTGTCATCATTATTGCCGTGTCATTAGAAGAAAGAAAAACTTAAAAAAACAATAAAGAATATGTTTGACGAGATTTCGGGAGGATCCACTTTGACCTTATGCGTCATTTCCGCCATCAAATGTTTGGTCGAAGTACTGATCGGAGGTTTCCTGTATTATTTGAAATCCAAAATTAATCAGTTGGAATCTAACCACCATCGCCTCCTTCGTAACTTTGAGAAAAATGAGATTTCTGAACGGAAAGCGGAATCGTCGGAGATCGAGGTCGAAGTTAAAGAAAATAATACTCTTTCTTCAACTTCTTCTTCTACCGACAGGAGTTCCACATATCTGGATTGTAATCCAATCGAGAGTTCGTTCGTTTCGGAAACTAAAAAACAATTTCTTAGTAAAGAAACTGACGAAGAATCGATACACTTCGTAAAAGTAACAAAATCTGACGATAAATCATTACAAGAAAGTATTCAAAAAATTGTCCTGCGTAAACAAAAATCCGAATTTAAGAAACTGGTCGATATACAAGACGAAGTAGACGAAGAAAATTCCCAAGTTCCGACGTACCAAATTCCTTTGTCTGTCGATAAAGAAAAAGAAGTACTTACGGATACTTCCGATATGGCCGCGGTTACTACAAAAAATACGCCATCTTTCGAGGAACAGAAAGAAATTTCCGAAAATATGGAGCAAAATCTCGTAGAGGACGAAAATAAGATAACAACGAAAGTTACGTTTCGCGCTTCGTCCGAAAGACTCGACGGTAGAGTAAACAGTAGCGATATGGTGCGCGAGATCAATTTGGAACTGGAAACTCTGCAAAAAAACGAAGAAAAACCCAGCGTAAGCGTTATCCCGAGATACGTGGAAAAGTCCAAAGAATATTTCTTGGCCAAACTGCAGATGACGGCCGTAGGTCTGGTGTCGGAAAACGACAAAGTCTATTTGGATGCGAAAGGAATGGTCGACGAGCGGAAAGAAGAAGAAAAGAGTATCTCCGTCACTAAAGATAAAGATACTCGTTCCATTCGAAACGTCATGAAAAGCATCGAGCAGTTGGAGGAAGAAATAAACGAGACGAACAGGCGCAATTCGGAAAATCTGGCAAATGAAATCGCCAGCAAGTTTACTTTGCAATACGCTTTTGGTGGAACATCCAATGAAACAGCCAAGAAGGAGACTGCTCAGAAGACAAATAAACAGGAACTGCGAGTAACTTTTCGAAATATTTAAAAGCGAAATTGATAAATTTAACTTTTTAAAAAATATATTAGCAAAATTTAACGAATCATTTTCTAAATATGTTAAGAATTCGAAATAAATTACTTTTTCAAACTCGTTAAATCAGACTTCTTTTCTAAATGCGAACTTTATTTCTTACCTTAAATTAAGATATTTCTCATAATTTTAGGCACAAACTTAAAATATTTTATATGATTTTAGTACGAGTACTTTTTGAAATAATTAAAGAGTAGATAATTGTTTTATTTTATCAAAAGTGGTCCGTAACCCCATCAATTATGACTATTACGAGTGGACTCGATCGTCTTTGCCTTCTTAATTAATCGAAATAAATTACACAATATTCCCGATGGATTCGAATTCGGATCTATGGCAGCAATAGACAATACTCTATCCCAAAAGTGTCCAACCCGCGGCCCGCGGGCCGCATGCGGCCCAAGGCAAGTTCCAATGCGGCCCAATAAACGTGTAAACAAAACCGACAAATGTTTTAATTTTTTATTATTTATTTATTTCAACGGCATAAACTCAAAAAAAAAGTTTCACAAAGCCGTAAACCTTTATTCATATTTTATTTTTGAGTGGAAAGAAAATATTTTCAAATACTTGGAGATGTGTGAATGCGGAAGGATTACTAAATAAAGCTGGAGTTGTGACTCAAAGGATTATAGACCCAAATTTGGGAAAAGGAGGGAAAGATGAGAAAGGACAAAAGATGTAGTAGTGAGAAACGTTAAATAGATCTTCTGTTAAGCAAATATGGACCCGTAATTTTTCAACCTTTTTCACTTCTTTATCTTTTGTCCTTTGCCTCTTTTTCCCCGCACTTGGGTCTATAATCCTTTGATTCACAACTCCAGCTTTATTTAGTATTTCTTCCAACGTTGCAAGATTTGGCTACATTGGGCCAAATGTGGCTACTTTTTTTTGTTTGACGTAAAAAATATCATTTGGCGCTTTGGCTACTTTTTCGGCTACATATTATTTATAATTATATTAATTGAATAAAAATGCACTTTAAAATGGTGTTTCGTCGCTTTTTATTAATTAGAGACCCAAATAAAACAAATATTTGTGTTTTTCAAATAAATTTTCTTTAGTCTCTTTTATAATAAATGAATTTATCTATTTCTAAGTAAAAATTGAAAGTGTCTGTAGAAGTAATTTTTTAAAATATCCTTTTTTCTTGATAAAGTTTTAATACTTATTATTATAATCTAGACATGTTAATTTTTAAATATACTTGTATATTGGGCCACAAGTATATTATAAGTATATATATTACACTATATATACTTGTGGCCCATAACTCCTTGACTTCTTCCAATGAGGCCCAGAGAAACAAAAAAGTCGGACACCCCTGCTCTATCCGATGATTTATGATCGGTGGTAGCTTTAATTGTTTTTTTAATTCGACCCGATCGCAAAGCCAGTAATTAAATATCAGATTCGGAGTCAGGAAGGTCATGGATAAAGTCCAAGATAAATATACTAAATGTACAATTTTTCAATACACCATATATGTTTAGTTTAAATTCTTGCTTCCTCTGAGCACTAAACCGGTCGTTTGCTACGTCTATGACGGATAAACTGCTCCATCCACAGTGTAAAGAAATATATATACCGTTCCATACCAGTCGGACAAAGGACGAGTTCGGGTCCAGCAAAAAATACGCATTTACTATTTAGGCAAAAAATTAAAGATAATAATGAATTAATGACCGTTAACAAGTTAAATTTTATAAATATTTTATAATTCGAATTTCGAGTCATTTAAATTCATATACAAGTTAATTCACTTAAATAAACAAAAAAAACAAAGAAAATATAACTGGCAACACTTAAACGTTTTATTTGGCTTTATTAAATTTATAATAAATTAATCTAATAATCCGAATTAAACTTTATCCTGCCGAGAATTAATTTACCGATAATAAATCGATAAATTCAGTTCTAATTTATTTAATCCAATCGATATAAAATATGCCGTAAAATTATTATAAATAGATCACGCCTTTTGGCCGGGTGGCATCTACTCTCGACCACTAAATTATAATCTTTTCGTTAAATAAACAAATAAATTCCGCTAATATAATATTTTAATATTACAATTATAACGATAAATAATAACGTACGTCCACTTTGGTATAAAAATAAAGGATAAAATTAGAAGAGAGTCGGCGTGCGAGAGTTATCGGGGACGAAAAGGTCGACATCTTGTTTGCACGGGGAGGCCGGAGAAAATCTGCAAAATGTCTCTGTTCTCGGCTCGATTAGCCAGTTTCGTTATAAAACAATTACCCAAAAACGTTCCGAAGGTAAATTGGCTATTTACGATACTTATCGTGTGTCTTAAAGGGGAAAAATTAACAAAATATTTGAATCGACATATTTATTTTCGATGCTGAAGTTATTAATAACATTTCTCGTATCTCTTGCCTTTAACAGCTTTATACGGTTTATATTTTATACTTTATACAAGCTTATTAAGTAGAGCTTTAAGTTTTTTAATTAGTAATATATTGATTTTAATATAGGTTTGTAGAGAATTTAGCTCTATTATTATCTGAGTTCAGGAAATGCATCTGTAAAATGGTAATGGAGTGGTGAGAAAGCTGAATCTTAAGTTTATTTGTTTTTTGTTTTTGCAGGAAAACTAGTGCAAAACCTGTGTTACACCTGCAATTTATGGATAGAGAGAGATAACAATATAAAAATAATTTTGCTTAAAAACATACCATAAGTGTTGGTATGTTTTTAAGAAAAAATTTCAGAATTAATGGAAAAATACCAAAAAAGTGGCTTCCGGCTCGTTTGTTTCGGAAGTGGCTTTCGGAACTGCTAGATGTGGTAATGAACTGCAAAGTTTGAGAACATTTCTTGTAGAGTAAGTGACCTCTGGGGATGTTTTCGAATTGAAATTTCTCGAAGTAGAACAATCTGTTTGAAATGTAACATTTATTATTTGAATATACTAAATAATATATGCATTTGGATGATGTGAAAGTTTGTCCTTTTTTTTTTTTTTTACAAGCTAAACTTTCCAAACCACTTACGCCGCTTGCAGTCGTCGAAGGTACCCTCGTCGTATGTGGTACCTGTCTTGCCTCTGTGGAGCATTTTTGCCTTTTCGGAAATAAAAGAAGCGTGTCTAAAATGTTCCTTATTTTTTGCCATTAACCTTTGTATGGAGGGTTAGTCAGATATGGTGCTATTGTGATGTAGTGGAGAATAAATGTGGGACATTTTTAAAAAATTTTCCCACGCGTTTGTCTTGTTTCTATTTCAGGAAAAAAAATTTTTTTTTAACAGTTATGTCTACTGAAGAAAAAAATCCTTCTTTATTGTTACGTATTTCCTTTTTATGTGAATTTCTTTTCACAGTAACTTTTGGCTAAAATTTTTTGGCAGATATAGACGACATTCTCCGGCGCCACGTGATTGCCCTTGACGGGTATATCCGTCGATCGCTGCAGAGTGGTTAATTAATGCTTAACGAAATTTACAAATGACGACCGAGTAATGCAACTTTTTTCCGAGTACTCGCCAAAATCCCTTCTGTCGAATGTCAAAACTTTGCGCGTGTGGAATAGATGATGCTTTGGTTTTGCGGTGCACTGCCCTCTAGTACTAAAAATGGGAGGAACTTTTGCCTGGGTTCAATACCATTATTATTCCCTTTTCTTCCAAAATTGAAAAAATGTATTTAAATCAGAGTATCTTGAAATTAGAGATTTTGTTACAACTGAAGCAACAAAGTTCTGATTGTTATAGCTGACAAGAATCTTATCTGGAAATGTTGTAAATACCTTGACTAATAATTATGTAGAGAAATGGATTGTACTGTACTTGTGTCTGAAAATACTATTATGTGAATTTAATAAGTATAAGATTATAAAAAAAAATATTTAAATAACATAGAAATTGCCACTTTAGGCAAATTTCAATATTACTAAAAATTCACATCATCCAAATTAGTTTCTTCTTAATTTTAGTTATTATTTATATACTGGCTGTGTGTGCGAGCTATTGCTTGGGTTTTTGAGAGGGTGATAAAAACAATGGTCTTATTGATCCAAGTATTTATAATGTAACTGCAAAAGAAAAAAAACAAAACATTGCTTGGGCTTGTGAGACAAAGTTAAAAGATCATTCTCATCTAGGATTAAGTATAAACAGTTACAGAAATCCTTGATTCTTATGAGCAAAGACCTTTCGTTAAATTTTGTTTTCACAATGGAATTACTGCTGTAAAAATGTTTGAAATGTTGCAAAAAGCATCTGATGACAATTTATCAAAAATAAGTGTATTTTGCAAAAGTAGTATAAGAAGTTTGAGGAAGGCATAAAACACAATGAAGATGAACCATGCTCTAGTAAACCATCCACTTCAACTGATGAACAACAGAACACTCAAGTCAGATTTGGTGCTCAATAATAATTTAATGTACAGATAAATTCAAATCTTGCATACTATTGAATCATTCCCAATACTTTTTGATCACGGTTGTATATGAGAGGAATGAACCAACTCGCTTGGAAGCCATATCACTTCACTGATGATCATGATTTTTCTCAATAATACATTATAAATCACACTAATTGGGACAGTTATATTCTCTGATGAATTGAAACTTGGAGTTCACAATTCAAAAGATGACATAAATTTAATAGTGAAAGTATTACTACTGGTTGGAGAAAGTATTATAGGTAAAGATTAGTTGTAATAACAGGATAATTCATTTATACCGCTATCTATCATCTAAAGATAAAAGTAAAAATGTTAAACTATTAGGCTGACCAGCACTAAGTCCAGATCAGAACCCAATAAACCAAATCCATAATCCATTTAGATGATAATGGTTAAAGTTGTGTATGGATCAGCAATATGACAATATCAGATCTAACAAATGCAATAAGGAATGCACTGAAGTAAAAAACAGTTTAATTAAACTTATCATACAATTAAGCGCATGGTTAATTAATTTATTACTAAACTTCTGGAAGATGGTGGAAAGACATGACAACTAATTGTTTCATTTGTAAAATTTACAATAACTGAATAATGTTTTGCAAATGATTAAATATAAGTTATTGTTTTGTATCCAAAAAACTTCTTATATATATTTAATAAAATACTTAAGTGTTTGATAAGTATTTTTTTAAAATATAATTATTAAGATATTACTCTCAATAATCATAATGACTGTAAAGACTTCATCCATTTGATTTTACCTACTGAAAAATTTTTTATCAAATGTAGGCAATTCTTTCCTGGTGACATTCACTCTAGTTATGAGATTTATTTTAATTTGAAAAATGGCATGTACTTTTTCTCTGGCAGATATAGGAACGAAAAGATATTTAAATCTACAATTTTTGTAAGATATGACACATTTGTGATTACTTAATAAAATTTGCTAATTGTAATGTATTTCATTTTGACAAGAACTTAATATCAAACAACAATCATTTTAACTGTAGTTTCTGTTAGCATATAAGTTTGTTTTGCACAGGCTCTAACTGTTCAAATTAATAACAAAGATATAACATTACAGCTTTTCATGTTCTATAGCTTCATCATAGACCAGTTATTTTGTAGGAAAAAATTTATGGTAGTAAACAAAATTTTCAGCATGAGTTTTCATCTTAGGGAGTATGTGACTCGGGTTTTTTGAAGTTTAATAGGAGGAGCTAGATATTGATCAAAAAGCATTCAATATTGCAAAATATTGAATTATTATTGTGTTATAATATTGAGTGATGCTGACTATTATGTTCTAGCACTTTCAAACAAGTCACATGACGGAATACGCATTCAATATTTTAGTAAATTTTGCCTGCAAGCAGTATTAATAATATGGAATTGCAAAGTAAAATACAAATAAAGTACTGCATATTCAATTTGTGCTTGTGGATGACTTGAATCTTACAATGACTGATGAGGATGGACAATCTCACACTTCAATGCTGTTTTTCAATTTCTTGAGAATGCCAGAACATTGGTGGTTCTTCCGTTATTAAGCTCTAAGTGTATATAAATTATTAAGTGCAAGATTATGTATGTATAGAAGTAGGTATGTGTGTGTTAATGAAAGGCATAAACATAAAATTTATGAAACCAAATAAATTTTTTAATAAGTAACTTGATTGAATGAAAAGTACTGTTCAAATCTTCATGGAGCACCAGTTGAGAAAAAATGCTTTAGTGAACTATTTGATGTAATGAAAAAAACATCTTGAAATATGAATGGATCATATTCTAAGTTTGTTCATATCTCATTGTTGTAATAATTTTTCTCCCATTCTGCTATGTGTGAGAGGTCTTGTATAATATACATTCCAAATATATTAACTATGTAGTGTATATATGTCATGGAAGTACTGTTGAAAATAATTTCTTCGTTTGTTTCCTTTAAGAAGCATAAAATATAACATTTTATAAAACGTGTAACTATTATTCCAGAGAACTTTTTAATATAAAAAGCACACTAAAACAGAAGGTAGGTGTGTGTACAAGTTTATTTATATATATATATATATATATATATTAGTGATGCAACAAATAGTATATTTGACGAATACTGAATATTTGGCCAGGAGCGTGATTGAATAGCTGAATATTCAGCCAAACTATTCGGCTTGATTAATGTAAGTATGAAAATTGGCATGCAAATTGCATTATGGCAAGGATTGCACATCCTGCTCTCTATTGACCCACTGTCACTGCTTTGCCAATTGCTTTAATTCTTGGCAATTGTAGCAGACAGACATGAGTGTCATGGCAGTATGTGATAAGTGATGATATCAAATGTGGCTAATAATGAAATGACCTACATGTGTAAATAATGGAAAAAGAACAGAGAAGGACCGTGAAGTGAAAATGTGAAAATAAATATGAAATTGAGTTCATAACATAATTGAACAAGTTGAGGCAGCTTATTGGTGCAAAATTCAGAGCCGTCAATGCCAAATAATTGTTCTCATAGACTTCAGAAAGCTAAATGCTTGTAATGAAAATTACTTAGCATACATGGGCAAAAGCCTGGGACCATTCAGGCTACCAAGCTGTCTGGAACTTCAGTTATGATAAATAATTTTGTACAATGAAACAAAAAAATTAATTTAATTTTCAAGTTTATAATAAGGGACGATTTCATAAAAATACATTACAAATCATTAATTATTAATTTTTTCACATTTTATGACCTAAGGTTCGATTAAATGTGCTCACACAGTAAAAATTTTCATACAAACTTTTTACCCTTTTTCTCCTTTTAGGGTTGAATTTCGTAAAATCTTTTTTTAGCATGCCTAAACTTCACAAAAGGAACACACCCTCAAATTTCTAAGTTTCTAGCACCAGTAGTTTTGGCTATGTGTTAATTATCCTATCAGGACTTGTTCTTATATATATAAGTATATAGATGACTAAACAACATAATAATTAGATAGTTTCATTTGATTTGTTACCTCTTTTGATCTCTTAAAAAATAACTTAGTTATACAGTAGAGCGTTGATTATCCGAATCAATTGGGGACTGGGGTTGTTCGGAAGATCGATGTTTCAGATAACCGATTATGTACGAAAAAATTATTAATTTATCCCATCTTGACATTTTTCTCTGTTGCGTGTTGCTTTGCGTTGAATTTTCGTCGATGTTAAGCCTAACGAAGACTATTGTATCGTTAAAAATTATTTTTTTATTTTGTACGAACAAAATAAATATATTGAAAAATATAAAAACAATAAAAAATTATATTTCAGAAGTTAATTTAGTATCAAAAACGTAAAATATTTGAGTAGCCCAAGACATAGCCAAAGATTGCAGCGCCACAGCACTGGCGAAAATTTAAATTTGCCGACTGGAATTCTTTCGGATAATCGACGCTTTACTGTATTACTTTTCCTTTGATCTTTTACATAAATAAGAAAAAATTGTGCTCTCTTGAACTTGAAATGTATGTTCAGCAGTAATAAAAGTTACCAAAATGATTAATTTACTGTGTTTTTGTTATTTCTTACTCCTGTTTTTAGGTATTCAGTATTTAGCCGAATACCAAATAGTAACCGCATATTCGTTGCATCATTAATAAACGTATAAACTTGTGACATGATTAAACCATAATAAGAATTATGTAATTTGTGCCTATTGTGCTGATGATTGTTTCATTTTTAGGAAATGTTCTTAGTAGCTATTATTCAGAAAAACTGTCTCCAAATTACTTTCTTCTTAATTACTGGAATGAATTACATTAACACAATCAACAGAACCTTTAATATCCAGTATAACAAATATTTAATGTAAAAGTTAATGAAAGTTTTTGATCTTAAACAAGATCTGCATCAAGTCAACATTATATTCCAAACTGGAATGCTCAGAACACAAGTTTTCTAAAGTTTAAACATGTTTTTAAATAATTAGGACATGAAATATCTTACGTTCTAATTATTGTTCAGAAAATACTGTTCTACGGTTCCTGCTTGTATAATAATAATGTCAAATGTTACATTTATTTCAATTTATTTATTGTTAATTTATTTTAAAATCAAGTTTTTTATAAATTTATTTTATTGAATGAATATATTTTTAACTGATTTAATTTATTATCTAAAAATATATAAATTTATGAATATTTATTTCTAAATGTTAATTTTTAGATACCACCTAAATTTTTACCATGCGCTTCAGTTGGAACGAGAAATTTCTCAACTACAAAATATGCTGCTGCGGGTCCAGGTGAGTTTTATTCCTATTAATATTCTTAATATATTTTGTTCTAGCATGTGTGATCTCTCTTTCTGGACAAATTGGATTGATTTTGTTATGGATGATATATATGAGGGTCGGTCAGAAAGTAATGCCTCCTATTTTGTGTCTCTTATTTTACAAGAAAACTAAGTGAAATTTACTGTAACCGTAACTTTCACAATTAAGTTTTCACTTTTCAGTATATAGTGGATGATTGGTTAACGAACATAATCCGAACATAAACGAACATAATTTGCTATCCAAATTTTTCGTTAACCGATTATCGATTTATCATAGGTTTTAATGGGAATTTAATTAATTCATTCTGGAGACCCTCAAAAAATAAAAAATATATACAGTAGAGCATTGATTAACCGTCACATCGGTTAACTTACCGTTCTAGTCAGCAAATTCAAATGTCCGCTAGTGATGTGGCGCTACAATATTTGGCTATGTCTTGGCTACTTTAATAGTACTTTACATGTTAGCTGGCAACACTGGCTCGATCATGAAAGGGAGCCAGTATTTAAACGAGGCTTAATTTTCTAATTTTTAACGATACAATAGCGACGATTATTATTTTAAAAAAATTTTTGTTAGGCTTAACATCGATGAAAATTCAACGCGAAGTAGGTTAATAGCAATATACTAATTACATGAGATATGTTAATATACCATACTAATAATGTATTTTTTCATATTTTTCGGTTATCTGTTTTTTCAGTTATCCGACCAACCCCAGTCCCCAATTGAGTCGGATAATCGATGCTCTACTGTACNTTTGTATTTTGAACTTGTTGTTCTATTTTTTGAAATGTTCTAATTTACCTGACGATGATCCATTGATTGGATTGAAAACGTTTGTGTTAAGAATAAATCTCTCAGCGAGTGAACAGGTGTTGATTTAGTTATAGTTTATTATTTTCTGCTGAGCACGCTTTGGGTTGTTTATATTTATATGTAGTAATAAAAATACATACATACACGGTCTTGCATTTTTATTGGTCATGTTTTTTCCATTTGAAAGCATTAAAGAATCTATTTAATGTCGATTGCTTTTCTCTCTTCTTCAGGATTTTTCATAAGTAATTAATAGCATTGAAATTGTAGAAATCCCCAAGCCTCAACCTGGTTTGGATGCCATTCTAAGACTGTTGTTCTGACATCATCCCACTTCTTCAAAGGATCTTTAATAACACATATCGGCATTAATCCTCTTTTTCAGAAGAAAACATATCTCAAGAGTTCTTGGCCTTTTTCTGTCATCAGATCTGTCTCAAGTTCCATTATGAACTGTTTGATGTTCTTTATTTCTCAGATGTGATTTTTGTTACTCCTTTAGCTGCTTGAGTCTTTTTGATTATACAGTAGTTTTCTTAAATATGGTTGAACTGCGGCCTACTGTAGACCTGTTCATGCCATACTGCCTAGCAACATTAGGCATCTTCTGCCCACTCTCACCTTTCGAAAAGAGAAACAGATGCAAAACTTAACGAGTGCCTACCCAACAGTCATGCAAATATGTAAAAGAATTGTTTTGTCAGAAAAATAAAAGGCTGGAATTACAAGGGAGAGTTTCAAAGTTTGGAGGAATACTATCTGATCGGTATATACTGGCTTGAGCGTCGATGTCGACGTCTCCTGCACTCCAAAAAGTTTTGAATTGTTGCCCGAAGACAATGGAAGACCAATCGGTATTCATTAGTTTATGTTGCTTCTTCTTGTGTTTGTTCTGTGGAATGTTCGTTGTCCGAACATAAGAATCTTTCATGAAAGTGTTCGTTATCCAATCTGATCATTAACCGATCACCCACTGTAATCGCTATCCTTTTCAATGGTTTTTGTCCATATTTTTACAAGGACATTCAGTGATGTCCCTGTAAAAATATGGACAAAAATCATTGCAAGAATATCCTTAAAATTTTTAAAAATATTCTTGCATGGTAAAAATTACTGTCTTTCTCAGCCATTGTCTTATGAAATTTTTCAGAAACTCTTCATCTTCAAAGTGATGTCCACAATGAGCTTCTTGTAGTGGCCCAAACAGATGGTAGTGTGATGGGTCAAGACTGTACAATGGATGAGGCAAGACTTCCCATCTAATATTTGCAACCTAATTAGTAGTTTGTGCACTGGCATGTGGTCTTGCATTGTAGTACAAAAGAACTACATCCACCTGAGCTTTTGTTGGGCAAATTCTCTAAAGACATGTTTTATTGTTTGGGGGTCTTGATGTATTGAACAGAATTTATTGTGCACTTGTGGTCCAAAAAATATGGCTTTTTTGGACTACAATAAAAAAGAAATGTTACAAAGCACTGTTGCCATAACTTTTCCTGCAAATCACACACTTTTGAATTTTTTCTTCCTTTGTGATTTGTGATGACATTCCATCAACTGCCTCTTGAATTTAGGTTCAAAAAAATGAAGTAAGTCTTATCCCCTTCCATATTGAAGCAATGCAACAGGTTAGTGGCTATTGTTTTCTTTGTTTCTTTATTCTCTCTCATTTTGGTTAATCATCATTTACAGTACAGACCTTTGAGTAGCCCATTTTGTCAATAATGCCCTTCACACTGTCTGTACTGATGGAAAGCATGTGGCACAATTTGTTGGTTGTTACCTGTAGTCAGCAATATAGATCTCATCAACTACTTGCTTGTTCTTTGGAGTCACTGCAGTGGCCAGCCAGCTGTTCCAGTTTTCATCAGCCAAGGTGGTTTGTCATTGTACAAAAGCTGAAGAGCAAACCCTGCATCTAACAGTGCTGATAGTCACTGTTGCATCCTCATAAACATAAAGGCTGAAGAATGTTTCTTCAGCCTTTCATGAATGCAAGTTGGTGTTATACTTTTCACAATCTGGAATTCTATTACAGATTGCTGTCTTACACACACATCAATATCAGCCATTTTGTAAAATGATGCAGTGCTGTCACTTGTTTACTTACAAAGCTGTTATTGCAAAGAACTGCAGATGAAAGTTGGTGGAATTGCATAAAATTCAAATTGCTCACATTGCAAACTTATTTAACAAAAAAAAGGGGGACATTACTTTCTGACTGTAGTTGATATGAGTAACTTGTCTTTCATATGATGTTACCAGCCATAAAGAGTTTAAAACAGATAGTGTTATTAAACTATGTTTCAAATGTTAAAAAATTAGTCTATAAATGTTATCAATATAATATACATGTAATATTGTAATTCAGAACTTTTTAATCATGTCAAAAATTAATATATTAATTAACTATAAAGTAAGAAATTCTATAATTATGAACAGCCAGGCTAAAATCCATTTTGAACTTAAATCTGAACTACTATAAAAATATTTGATTTATTTCTTTTGACTAAACTTGTTCACTCATTGCTTGTTAAAATCATTGGAAAACTTGAGTCAGTTATTATCTGATGTGTGTCTCACAAAAATTCAGTTTAGAAATTATTTTTGATTAAACTGATTTAAGAAGTTTCAGTAAATTAAGACATCAAGAAAGGAATCTGTAAATGTTGGAGGATTGATTTGATTATATTTCTTGATGTTCTTTATAAATACTTTTTTAAGAAATGAAGGATATACTCCTACAGTATTAAACTATTTCAATAATTTTTACCCTTTATGGACTGAAAGAGCCAAAACTGCTGAGTTAAAGAAGTTAGTCTATATATATATATATCCAATAAAGCAGAAAAGTATAGACTTTAGTATTTAAATTGGAAAGATTGTTACAGGAAATTCTCATTAGTTTGAAATTTGTGGGTCGAGATGTTTGTGACTTTGAATTATCTGAGATTATATATTTCTGTGTATTATGTCAAATGCCATGTACTAATGTAATTTATTAAGCAAACAGAATATGGCTATGTATACAGAATGCTATTTTCATTAGTTAATAATAAGTAAATACAGGTAAACAGCATGTTTGGTGAGAACCTCACATGTCGCAAGATAGGTTTAAAAAAAGAAAAGCAGGATACCCCAAAATTTAGCAAAAATTATGTTAAAAGTGGCCCAAAAAGTAGCAAGTCACCCAATAGTAGAAGCCCTACAAATATTTTAATCTGCTACTTGTAGCCCAATCTTGGAATCCTGAAACCCAGCCATATTTTATGCAGTAAGAGAAGAAAGGCATAGTGCATATGTAAAGTGACACCAGAAAATGTGTTACTGTAAAAGCAAGTCATGTTGACCATATTAGTTGTTCTTGATCTATTGTTCTCTTACAGCAGATGTGTCAAACTCATTTAAACAACAGACCATTAATGCGACTGGTAAGATTTACGTGGGCCACATCACTTGTACAAATTTTTTTAAAATTAAAATTCAAATGAGAATGCAGGAATATAGATAGGGCAATTTAAACACATTATGTAGTTCAGTGAATTCAACTCAACAATATATAATTGCTGTAGTATTGCTTTTATTTAAATATTTATTTTATTTAATGTACATATTTATAAAACTAAAATTGTTTTCACCGGAAAATTACCAGCACTAATTTTTTTTCTCCTAGTTTTTCATTATCTAGATTCAAAGACTGAGAACAATTTTCAGTATGGCAGATAGATGTTTATCAGTTAATCTTGATCTGTAAGCTGTTTAATTTCAGAGCATTGCGGCCACTGGCCACAAAAAATTACATTGGAGACCGCCAGTTTGATACCTGTCTTACAGCGTAGAGGCACTTTGATCTAAATGAGTTAACATATGCATATCACAGTTCAGACAGAATTTTCACTTCAAATTATGCACTGCAGCCCATGGCCTATTGCACCCTACACATTTTTTAGATGCATTTTCATTTATTTTGGTAAAGTATATCTTAAAAAATTTCACTGGATATACTTTGATGTCGTAATAATGTAATTAGCTCTAGAAAACTGTTATGCATGTGGAGTAGTACTGTACTGTACAGTACATACTGTTGTGAACAATTCTTTTGTTTGTGAAAAACATCAAAACTTCTGAAAGAAATAAGTTGAGTGATTCCAATATAACTAACATTTTTAGAATTACGACTAGTATCATAAAAGCAGATACTGACAATATTATAAAAGGAAGGCAATGTCAAAAATCACATTGAATTTATTTTTATTTTGTGGGAATATAATTTGTTTTGACTGACAATAATATATATAATTACAAAAAATACTGTTTGTTGTTGTTAACATTTGATATTTACATTTTTGAACTTTTTAAAAGCATATATTTATATAAAGTACCTTTGTGGCCCACTGAATATATGTAAATTTCTAATTTGGCTCATTGGGAAAAAATAGGTTGGACAACCCTTATTTAAGCCCATGTCCATCAATTAGAAACTATCTTGCATCTCATTCATTCACAGAAAATAGTTTTTTGTTATTTATAAAATCATTAATGAAATATGAGTACTGGTCACTTAGCAATGAGTATAAATGTAATTATTTCATATTTGTTAAATTGTTACTTTAATGAATATTTGCATCTTCTGAATTATTAAAAATAAACCTTTTCCTGTCATGCATACTATAATGTTTTGGTTAGTTTTCCATTCATTACAGTAACTATTGTTATTTAAACTGTGTTGTCGAATTACAAAAATGGAAAACTTAAATGTAAATACTATTAAACATCAACAAGGAAAATTGCTGAGAAGCTCAGATAAACAAATAGTATTAAATTTGTTTAATTCTTTAACTGAAACAAATTTGGAAGTTTGTGTGAAGGATAGAGTGAAAATGATAGCAAAGACAACAGGGATATCAGAAAGGAGCATTCACAGAATTCGTATAGAATATTTTACTAATGGTAAAGTAATAACTACTTTGAAAACCCGTAAGCATACTCAACTTGTTGACAAGTAAGATAAATTCACAAAATGTGCCATTAGAGGTAAAGTACACCATTTTCATTTTTTTAAATGAATTACCTACTGTAGATAGGTATTACAGGCTGTTGATGATCCAGATTTACCAGACTACTCAATCCTTGATATATAATTTGTTAAAATTACTTAATTTTAAATATACAAACTGAAACAGAAATAGTAGATTAATTGAAAGAGACAATATTTACGAAAAATAAGAGAAATGCGTTCTTTAGGCCGTAAGATTTACTATTTGGACAAAACATGGATTAATGCAGACCATACCAAGAATAAAGTATGAAAGGACTGTTCAATTACATCATATTGCGAAGCTTTCATAACTGGATGATCTGGATTGAAAAATCCTTCTGGGAAGGGAAAATGAATAGTTCTTGTTCGTATAGGCAGTAATACAGTAGTATCTCAGGATACGACATGAAATTTGAACATAATTTTGCTCCATGGTACAAACAAAAACTTGCCATACGATGCTACGTTAGTTTGCAGCACCATTTTTTATTCACTTCTGTTCATTTGTCTCAGTACACGTGTTTGCTTCGTTGTGGAAGGATCTCACTCGATAAAGGAAATCTTGAGGTATTATCAGAAAGTGACTGATTTTATTGAAAAGAAACATCCCGAAAAGGTTTACACTGGCCATATTGCTGCTCAGAGTAATGACATTTGCTAAAGTCATTTTAGAAACATTTTAAAAAGTAGGCAAAGCAAAACCTCTTTGGATAGTTATTTTACCAAGCAACCTCTGTCCAGTGAAAGTGCTGGTGGAAGTGAAGGAAAGAAAGTAAAAAGCAGTGAATAAAAAATTAAAAATATATATACAAAACAGGAAAGATAAAAAAAAATTAGTGTTAAGTTATTGTTACATTATGTTATGTAAGTTAAGTTTTAGTATCCTTTCCCTTTTCCCTCTCCTCTGCCCAGTTTACACCTCCACCATCGTCTATCCTCAAGGGTAAAGTGCAAATAAAACTACATTTTTAAAATCAATTATTATTCTATTATGGTTATTTATACTTTACAACTACAAAACACATTTTTCAGTGTTTTCCTTGCTAAAGTTTTTTTTTTCAATATACTGCTAAGCTTTAATTTGAGTGTGTTTTTCATGTTGGAACGGATTATTTGGTTTTACATGTAATCATATGGGGAAAAATGACTCACTTTACAACATTTTCATCATACGATCTCAGTTTCGGAACAGATTAATTTCATATCCTGAGGTACTACTGTACAGGTTTTCTTAATGGTGGTCTATATGAATTTGAATCAAAGTCGACAAAAGATTACCATGAAGAAATGGATAGCAATAATTTCAAAAAATGGTTTGAAAAATTATCATCAAAATTAGAAAATAATGCTCTTGTTGTCATGGACAATGATGTATATCGCTCAGCTAAAATTGAGAAGGATCTAAATTGTACTTGGAAAAAAGCTGGCATAAGTTTTTGGTTAGAAAAAAATAGGGTTCATCATAATGACAAAATTTTGAAAATAGAACTTTAGGATATTGTTAAAAAAGTAAAACATAAATACGATAAATATATTATTGATGAAATGGCCAAAGAAATAGGTATTGATGTGTTATGTTTACCTCTGTATCATTGAAATTTAAATCCTATTGAATTGATATTGGCAGATATGAAAAGTTACATCACATATCACAACACATTCAAACTGTCAGATGTGCAAATTTTAATAAATAAAGCTATTGAAAAAATAACTGAAGAAGGATGGAGAAAATGTATCGAACATATAGAAAAAGAACAATGAATGTGGGAACTTGATGAGATTTCAGAAAATAGTCTGAAATGCATTTGGGTTCTTTTGTTTCCAAATTTATGTAATCATTTTTGTGTTTATTAAACGTTTTCACTTTGATACCTGAGCATCTGTGCCCATCTTTGGTCTGATAAGCCCTCACTATTATCTGTCTCACAGTTGTTGATAATTTAATTAATATAATTATACCAAGGGCTAGAAGCAACTTTTATAAGAATATTCTAAATTATTAAAAAAAAGCACACCTTTAAAAATCCAGTAAAGAAATTTACTAATAAAAACATTTTCAATCTTCCTCAGTTACGATGAAATAGAATGTGAAAATATAACATAAAATTTAAAAATAAACGATAACCAGAATTCTAAAATAAATAAATAAATAAATAACTGAAATCATAGTTATGAATAATAAATAAATTATGACAGAAATAAAATAAACAATAAGTAAAAATAGACAGATAAATGTTCCTTGATAAAATTAACTTTCATAAAAAGACTGCCATACGGTAGCCAAGGTGTGTGTGGCTCTCATATGGTTGATGTAATCAGTTTTTTTGCGCGCTTTAAAAATCTTTCAATCTTTCCAGATATCTCATAGTACTGTATTTATATTCAATATTGGTTTGATGATCGATGCCTGCTCCAATTGCACCTGAATGTCCTGATGATGTGCCTAAGCTGCCAGCGTCATGTTATCAAGATTTTTATCAATTATATATTTATGTTCTTTGAGCCATTGTTGTTAAGTCACGCATAGTGGACCCACATAGACCAGTTTTGATTTGAAATTGAAATGTTGGTCGATTAACAGGATGGAGTATGTCCTGGTGGCCAAATTATGGTTATACAGTTTTTTATCATTCCTTAAAATTCTGAATATCATCAGGTTACATCGATATACAACCTTGAGATTATTTGCTCTGGCAGCTTTCTTATGTATTCCATAAGAAAGCTGGATTCATTTATTTGTCTATTTTTACTTTTTATTGTTTATTTTATTTCTGTAATTATTTATTTATTATTCGCAACTATAATTTCAGTTATTTATTTATGTATTTATTTTAGAATTCTGGTTATTGTTAATTTTTAAATTTTATGTTCTATTTTCACATTCTGTTTCATCGTAACTGAGGGAGATCGGTTAAACCGATTGAAAATGTTTTTATTAGTAAATTTCTTTGCTGGAATTTTAAAGTTGTTTTTGTTGTTGTCTAATTATCCAGTTGATAGAAAATATGTTTATAAATAACTTAAAAAATCAGAAGATCCTGGAATTTTTGGATAAATCTTTGAGATTGAGTACACATCTTGGTTTCAATTATTTTAATTCCAAATGGCATAACTAAGTTTGAGATTAAACTTATGTATTCATCCTGTTGCTGTTGAAATAAAGTAGAGGGGCAATCAAACAAATGATTTTTCATTACACACACTATGGCTATTTTGAACTAGCCCAATTGTCAAATCCAAACTTCACATTAATAAGAAGCTTTAGTTCATCCTCTCTTATTTTCCAGAGCTAAATATAAATATAAAATATAAAATTTCTCATCCTTCATTCCAGAAAAATCAAAGATACTGCTAACAGACTTGGTTTTCCTTTTGGATTTCTTTAGAATATTCAACCTTTTATCTATGATTCTTTTTATGAGTTGTTGCTCCCAAGTAAAAGTGGCAATTGCTTGGGGCAATACAACTTTCTGCATAGAACTAAACTTACAGAAACCAATGAATCATAAAAAACTTTTCAACATTTAGTCTTAACCAATTTTATGATTTATAATAATTGTGTATTATCTGATATTCTTATAAAATAATTTTTTGATGCCTCTCACTATTGTGCAGCGTATGATCTGTAATTTGATCCTGATAAAATTTATTTTTACTTTTTGTGTTTACTTTAAATACAGTTGGACCTGGTGTCTTGAATTTCACAAGAATGCGGAAAAAATTTAAGATAGACAGGTTCAACTGTATTTGTAAACTGTAAATATTAGTAAATAAAAAGTATTTATAAATTATAGGTTCTGCAGAAGTTTCTTCCATCCTGGAGGAAAGAATTTTAGGCCAAGCTCCTACTGCTGAGTTGGAAGAAACCGGACGAGTGCTGTCTATCGGTGACGGGATTGCTCGTGTCTATGGCTTGAAGAATATTCAAGCTGAAGAGATGGTTGAATTCTCGAGTGGATTAAAGGTTAGTTTATTAAGTAGAATAGCGGTGGTAATAATTTAGTGCCTTGGTTTGGTTCTTGATTTTGTTTTCTTCAAATTATAGGGAATGGCTTTGAATTTGGAACCTGATAATGTCGGTATTGTAGTGTTTGGTAACGATAAACTTATTAAAGAAGGTGATATTGTAAAAAGAACCGGAGCAATTGTAGATGTTCCAATAGGAGCAGAAATTTTAGGAAGAGTTGTAGATGCCTTGGGAAATCCTATTGATGGCAAGGTAAAGTTAATTTTTTGTATTTGTATATTTCATAAAAAATTGTTTTCCTTTGGATTGCTTCTTTATTAAAACCTACTACCATGTGCAAACCTTATGAGGCAAAAAGTTTTTAAATAGAATTGATTAAACACACTCACCCTCTTATTATAAGATACTGTGAATGAAAAGGACAGTAAAATCTGTTAAATTCTAAAAATAATGTGAAAATTTTATTTGCATTTCCTATTTTGAAATGTAAAATTTCATTAGCTTGATTAGCCTTTGTAACATACATAAAATAAGGACACTAAATCAATTATGGAGTCAACATATTAATAGTAGTAGTTTTGAAAACATTTTCTCTATTAAAATGTTTAGCGTTCTTATTTTGTGTAATAATTTTATGGAATAATGTTGGGTGTAAAGGACTTGATAACATAACTAATTATATTTAAATTTTTACTGTGCTAGATTGTTTGCATAAAATGAATAATTAGTATAAAGTGAAATTATCATCATGCTTGAATTGAGTCATTGAGCTAGTTTGTTTCTAATTAGAATAATAGTGATTTTATATACCATATATTTCTGCAGATAAGCTGATAGTTGAATCATAAAAAAAGGCTCTCGAAATTCGGGGTTGTCTTATAGGACAGAAACAAAAAGATTAGATTGAAATTTTTGAGTTAAAACCATTATTAAAAAAACCATTATTAAATAAATTATTTACTAGTAAAGAGTAGGGTATGTCCACAAAATAGAATAGCCCATACAACATTTTGTGAATAGTCAAGGTCATTACACGAATGTCCGAATCAGTGCAAATGCTTGCAAGAATCGCGAGGCAGTGCTGCTGGATGCAAGAAAATAAAATTTGTTCATTTGAAAAATAACAAATAGGACATAATAACGTATACGCTATACAGTATTATTATTCAGATGATGATTGTTGATCTAAACTAAATTCATAAGCCATTGTTAGATTGGGGGTTGTCTTATAGGACAGATATATGCTAAAACTATAAAACTTTGACAAATATTTATATGTTGTCATATCTGCAGAAATATATGGTATGTATATAAAATTGCATATTGAGAATATTTTCTTTTAATATTTCTGAGAAGTTACAAAAACAATGTTTTTGAGGATAAACCAAATATTTCTTATTTGATACTTTTTACTATTTGGTACTCAAATAGTAAAAAGTATCCAGATCTTAAATATCTTACTGATGATGATAATTTGAATACTACAAACATCTCTAGTATCATGCGATATGTACAGACAATATCTTTTTGCCCAGAGTTGCCAGACAGACATACGACTAATTAAATCTTAAGTATCAACTAGATTCAAAAACAAAGAATACAACTCTTACGAGTTAAGTGCTTCATCAAAAATAATGCCAGACAATTCAGTCTGAAGTAGATGGCCTTCACACTCTCAAGGTCACTTTTTGGAGCTATTCCTCTCTGTTGAACAGGTGACATCTTTTAACTATAATGCAACACTATCCTATTTATATATTTTGGTGTTTGGGATCAGTCTTGTGTGCAAGTGAATGTTTTAATTTTGAATTAGTTTATTGTTGATGTTTTTGGGTTTTCCATCCTTAAAAACATAATAAAACGTCCTTGAAAACAAAAGAATAATAACTAAAAGTAATGTATAAAACATAAAGTAATGATTGGACTTTGACTCCTTAGATACATTTACAGAGTTGTAGCCTCCCATAAAAAGTTGTCTCTGAAGCCAGACTGTTTGGTTCCTGGTAATTGTATAAGACAGATATGTGTAGACATTTTAGTATTCTACATAAATAATTTTTTAAACAAAGAACTATTTTTTCATTTATTTCATTTTAAAATTGTAATAAGATTTTCCTCTCTTTTCTTTAAGTATATATTATAATAATGATAAACCAATTACTGTATTTAGATTTATTCATTTAGATGTATGGTATATGATTTGGGTATCAAATACTCTGTACCAAATTGCTACTCCCAACATATACCCCTTCATACCTTTAAGGTGTGCAGCTGTTGACAGCAGTGCGATTTTAGAGACGAGATATAGTCTCGTCAATAAAAAGTTACATATTTTTCAAATTCCCATTTGAGAATATAGTCTTTCTCACAAAATTTTCCCATTAATACCTCTTGTCCATTATTCCCAGTTGACTCTCCTCATTTTGGGGAAGATCCCCAATCTTGCAATTCTGGCACCTCTGCTTTAATTTATTGCAAGAAAAGAAGCAGAGTAGATCTTGTTTGACTGTGTTTGACTGCTTCTTTTTGTAAATAAAAATCTGCAATTAGTGAAAATGAGTCTTTGATTTATCTATTGTAGTTAAGATAACAGTACTAAAAACAGGGACTGTAAATGTAAAACTCAGTCAAATTAAAAAGTTTGAAGTTGAATCAACAAATTCATCTCTGATTGTCTCCTTGACTTACACTTCTTAAGTCAAGGAGAACAATTGGAGATGAATTTGTTTAAAAAGTTACTGTTAATAATTTTTAAATTTAATTGCTTGGTGGAAATCAGAATAGAAAGAATTAGCCCTGAAATTAATGTGTCATATAAATACCTGCTGAGGGACGAACAAGTCCGAAACACAATATTAACATGTATGTGTCCAGGTAAATTAAATAAAACAACAAATTTTTAATCTGTGAAACTGAGTTGCAGTATCCTTAAAGCCAGTTTAATGACTCCTATTAATAGATACGTACTAGTGGAAGAAATAAGATTACGTAAAACAATAATTTTATGTAATGTAATAAGTTATAAAGTATTGTAATTAAGTTCACAACACATTCAAGTATTCAAAACTTTGAGTAGTGACCAAAAGTTTAAATTTTGGGGAAAATGCAAATCTTGGATTTGAATTTCCTGCTAAATTGGAAATATCTTTACCCTAGAATGTGATCAAAAACAGTCTAGCACTAACATCTCACACAGTAATACTTTGTTATTTAAACAAATTAATTGACATTATTCACAAACATATTATTTAACACACTATTCTGTCTTGAAAATATTAGATGAAATAGTTTTTATGGATGTTTTAAAATTAAGCATTATGTGTTTATGTAGATACACACAACATATTGTTTTCTAAATGTCTAATTTTTGTTTTTTAATTTTGTTAAAGGGGCCACTTAATGCAAAGTCTAGGGCAAGAGTAGGAGTAAAGGCTCCGGGTATTATTCCTCGTATTTCTGTCAGAGAACCAATGTTGACGGGCATCAAAGCTGTAGACAGTCTAGTACCCATAGGACGTGGTCAGCGTGAATTGATTATTGGAGATCGGCAGACGGGGTAAAGTTTTATTTATTTTTATTTAACTTCAAAAGTAATTTTGATTAAGATGCTGTGGAATTTTATTGTAGAAAAACGGCTATTGCCATTGATACTATCATCAACCAGAAAAATTTTAATGAAGGCACTGACGAGAAAAAGAAATTATATTGTATATATGTTGCTATTGGTCAGAAAAGAAGTACTGTAGCACAGATAGTTAAGAGACTTACAGACTCTGGTGAGTGCAATTATTTAATAGTTTATCACATTTTATGTACAGTACATAATGAAAAAATGGTATTTGTATTGGTGTTTTGACGTTTACTCTTAAAACAAAATTTAAAATTTAGCAGTACATTTAAAGATAGTATTTATCATAATTGATATATATTTGCAACAATAAAGCCTAGTTCTTTCACTTATTTGCTATTATAGTCAGGTGTAATTTTTGAAATGTGTATGTTTTGCATCTACAAGACTACTTTCATATATTACTATATTATTATTATTTTTTTTTTTTTTTTCAGAACATTCAGTTGAGCTAGAAATAAACTTACAAGGGGACCTTACAGTCTCAGAAATTCAGTTCGGGATGAGACTTTGCAGGTTAGTAGTATACTTCAAGAGTGTCCACACAGAAGAATTGTAAAGTGCACTAGCCAAAAGATTCTGAGAAAAACAGCTCTAAAGTTTTAAGCACAGCTCATATACTGGTCGATTTTACACTATGGCAGCACAGCGAAATGGCTGAGTCTGTAGCAAACTCACTTGCTACGCGAGTGATCTAGGTTTGATCCTACCTTTGGCTAACTTTTTTTTTAATTGTTTTAAAAATTATAACTTTTAAATAAAGTTATGACCTAAAAATATTATCCATTAAATCATTAATAATAATCAACAGCTGTACACTACTCTTCCATGTAGAAACCAGTTCCTCAAATTTACAATGAATATTTTTAACCTCTCCATAGCTTATAATATCTTAAAATTTGTAATAACTTTTTAATGACAACAGTAATTAAAGTTTTAATTTGCCTCCATTAAAAATTCATTTGAAATTATTCAACTTTTTAAAAATAAAATATTATCTTTATGTTGTTAATTCATTTTAATTAGCTGTAACAGTCATTTCATAAATAAAATAAAAGTATTTATGGTTTAATTGATAATATTTTTAGGTCATTAACCTTATTTAAAAGTTATAATTTTTAAAACAATTAAAAAAAATTAGCCAAAGGTAAAATCAAACCTAGATTAGCCGCATGGCAAGCGAGTTTGCTACAGACTCAGCTATTTTGCTATGCTGTCCTAGTGTAAAATCTACCAGTATATGAGCTGCGCTTAAAACTTTAGAGCCCTTTTTCTCAGAATCTTCTGGCTAGTGCGCATTACAATTCTTCTGGGTGGACACTCTTGAGGTATACTACTAACCTGCAAAGTCTCATCCCGAACTGAATTTCCGAGACCATAAGGTCCCCTTGTTAGAGTAATATTTGAAATATTTTATCTAATTAAAATATTTTAAAAAGCATATTTTATGTCAATATTACCAAATTACTGGTATGCTGTGTTCTTATAATAGATGAATAATTCAAAAACATTTAAATTGTTAGTAAACTGCTATGATGCATTATACATATGAAGTGAATTTCTAATATAACATAAAATGGTTTCACAGATTAAATACAGCACTCATTCAAAAGTTCATAGATGTATTAGTGATGAGTTTTGATGTTGATTTTTATCACTTTTCAAATTCTGAATTTTGAGAGTATCTGATGATGCAGTTTAAATGAACTAGAAATTACAAAAAGTTGATGACTGATGTGATCATTAAGATTACCAATTTAGTGTAAATTTCCATTCTTTTCTAAATTAGATGAATTAAACTTATTATTTAGCAAGACTAATAACTTACATATAACCAGGAATAAACCCCTCTTATATATGGAACAGAACATGGTCAAACCATTAAAAATGTCTATACTAAGAAAGGCAATAGGTGGTAAATTCATTCAATATTTTGATAAAACAACTTTGTGAAAATAAGTAAAATGAAGTGAAGTGTTTCAGAATTTACTAATTCATTTGTTCTTAAAATTATGTTTTTCCATTCTGTAAATTTGACTTGAAAGATTGTACGTGATATTCAGTTATATAAAATTTGGTTACTACTATAATGCTGTTAATCTTCAGATCACTATACAGTAGACCCTCTGAATTCTGTGTTGTACAAGTCACTTAAATACTTGAACCAATCACAGCCCAGCATGTTTGCAGTTTACGGACTATGGCTGTTTGAATGGTTTTCTTCCATAAAATTAATCGATTCTAGAATAATTTGACTCAACATTTCTAAATCATATATAATTTTTTTGGAATAATCCATATAAACTATGCTACAAACAAAATATTGTAGGATTACTTACTGAGTGCGCACCGTTTGAAGACGCCATTGCTTAAGCTTGTTTTCGTTGCGGAGCGGCTCATCGAATGGCGGGCACATGTTTCCTGAAAAGTTGTTTTTCTGCAAAAATTCACTGAACTTTGGAGACATCATTAATAGAAATATAATTTATATAGCCATTAAATAATAAATGGTTTTTAGTAGGTGTGCTGCTCGTTTAAACTCAACAGTTTGTGCAATGTCTGCTATTGGTCCAGATTTGACCAATCCTGTCAAGACACGAGTTGGCCATGACAATCTGTCTCATTCTTTTAGTGTGTTATACAAACACGGTCGCAATTTTTCTGCCATGTTATATGAACCCGTGTTATAGGGGAGTCTACTGTACCTCTTCAGTTTCCAGCAAAACATGTAAAATGTAGCAATTCAGATGTTTTTGGAATTACCTGATTTCAGCTTCAGGTTCAAACAGTTTGATTCAAATTGGAATTCATCAAATCAGGTGATTCTGAAAACATTTGTGAATTGTTACATTTTACATGTTTTGCTGAAAGGTGAAGATGTTTAGTGGTCTGAAGATATTATATTTCCAATGATAGAGAAAGAGGTTTTGTTAATACTAGAATATTAGTATTGTTAGAATATGATAATCAAGGAAATTGATCAATATGATTTGATAATTTTGTCTTTAAATATATTGTACAGTACATTTTCAGATCATGAGAGGGGGAAGGTGTGTACATACTAATCTGTATAGTTATCTGTTCAGATTGTTTAAATGGGAAATTGAATTATGAGAAACATTTTCATTGAAGCATTTGTTACTTAATATATAGCTAAAAACATCAAAAATAGAATTTTAAAATAAATTTGGATAAATACAAATATAGTAGGCAAAAATGATGTCTTGTTGAAAATGGCTGCATTCAGCAGAATGAACAGTTGTAACTGATCAAAGATATTTCAATCGGTAGCTGTTGCGTAGTTACATTTGCTGAATGATGAGTGATGTGTGCATTGAAACAGGAAGCATCCATCATTAGTCAGTTTCAACTACCGATAGGTAGTGTAAATGAAAGAATGTACTAAATGTCAAAATACCGAACGTGTTCCAAGACAGCACTACTGTAGAGGGTGTTCGACAGAAAAGTACTTAACAGCTCTGGAACTGTTGAGTCTGCTGAACACAGCCAATGTGAATCATTATGACAATGGTTCACATGACTTAAAAGTGATGAATTTTTTAATTAATCTGTATTTTAGTGTTTAGTTCATATTGTAAGATGTTTTACATCATAAATTACAGATGCTATGAAATATACCATTGTTGTCAGTGCAACTGCTTCCGATGCTGCTCCTTTACAATATCTTGCTCCATATTCTGGATGTGCCATGGGTGAATATTTCAGAGATAATGGAATGCATGCACTTATCATTTATGATGATTTGTCTAAACAGGTAAAAGAAAATAGCTATTTATTATTTTAACATAATACATTTATTAAATTAAAATTTGTTTTTAGGCTGTAGCCTACAGACAGATGTCCCTATTGCTTCGACGTCCACCCGGTCGTGAAGCTTATCCAGGAGATGTATTTTATCTTCATTCGAGATTACTAGAGAGAGCTGCCAAAATGAATGAGCAGTTTAAAGGCGGTTCACTTACTGCGTTGCCTGTCATCGAAACTCAGGCCGGAGACGTTTCGGCATACATTCCCACAAATGTAATTTCTATTACCGACGGACAGATCTTTTTAGAAACAGAGCTCTTTTACAAAGGTATCCGACCGGCCATCAATGTCGGTTTGTCCGTCAGTCGGGTAGGATCTGCCGCTCAAACTAAAGCTATGAAACAGGTATGTTTAATTCTAATATAGATCTGTTATTTTACAAATTTTGATTTTAAAAATATTAGCACTAGAAACTTATTTTTCTTTAGTTCAATAAGTATGTATAATATAGGATAATGATTTAAAATAAACTATAATACTGCAGGTTGCAGGTTCCATGAAATTAGAATTGGCTCAATATCGAGAAGTGGCCGCCTTTGCCCAGTTCGGTTCCGACTTGGATGCCGCTACACAACAGCTACTGAATCGGGGCGTTCGTCTGACTGAACTGCTAAAACAAGGACAATACAGTACATGAAGCATTTGTGTTTATAATATAAAATAATTAAAATGTTTCAATAACTTTGTATACTTTTTCAGCTCCGATGCCCATTGAAGATCAAGTGGCAGTAATTTACACTGGTGTGCGAGGTTATCTGGACAAACTGGATCCCTCCAAGATCCAGAAATTTGAGAACGAATTTCTGCAACACATCCGTACTTCTCACCAAGATTTGTTGAAGACCATTTCCACGGAAGGAAAGATAAGCGACGAAACAGATGCCAAGATGAAGAAGATCGTTACGGATTTCTTAGCCACTTTCCAAGCTTAGAATAAAATAATTAATAGTATTTACAAAAACAGTAATGAAAATGATCTGTAAAAAATTAGCAATTACTTTTCTTAAAGATTCCAATAGTTAGAGACTGGTTAAAATGGAAAGAGTCTGGTGTCTTTAAAGGAACATAGATGGTTATTAACAAGACCACCCATGCTTGTAATACAACGTGAATAAAGTGTTCTTTGTTATATTGGTTTATTTATTCTAAGGTAAGACTTTGTTTTAAAAGAAGTTACTCTAATTTATATAATTAACATCTTATGTATTATTAATAACAGGAGTCAAATTCTGATCTGTTTTTTTCATTGCCTTTTAAATAGTGTTTTCTCAAACTCATTTTTACAAAACTTAAAACATTTGTCAAATTTATTTTTGTTGGATTTTAAGACAAAGCAGTTTTGCAGCAGGAAATAATAGCTTTTAAATTTATTAATAAAAATTATTTCCTGCTACAAAATACATCATCTTTCATAAATAGAATAAAAAAAACTGTTATCATAATTTATCAATTAAATATAATCAAATTTTACAGACCATGTTTTATTTATAGTCGTCTTTAACTCACAGTTTATATAAACTATATAATATGAATCATACAGCTTTTATTAAATAGTGAACTCTAGTGAATACTCAGACCAAGTTAAAAAGTACTGTAATCAAGAGGTTTTTATTACATAGACTATATAAATAGCAAGACCAAAATTGACTCAGTCTATCACTATTTCACAAGTCCGCTACTTTAAGAAGTATGTATGTAAATGAATTCTTTTCTTCGTCTTTTTCATATTCATTTATATCAAAAAACCAAGTGTTAATGATCATTTCTGGAAATGATCGCTAAACTTACTGTGTATGGCATTAATTAGATGGTTTCATTAACAAGTTTTTCATCCAAGTGCCCAGCTTGCACGTTATTATTAATGCTTAAAGAAATAAGAGGTGCATACCAGAACTATGTACAGTTTCCCTCTAGGCAGTGGTTCTCAGTCGGTGGTGAGTAAATCTAGGGGATACTGAATTGTGACCATAAGCAAAGGTTGGGATCACTGACAACCTTTCCTCTTAAACGAATAAGAAGAAACTGCGTTTAATGGTATCCAGATATGGAGAACAATATAGTGTGAGGTTCATAGAAAAGTTTTCCTAAGAATGTTTCCATGCTTCACAAGGACAAATGGAATAGGGGCATTGGGTATAACTATGGAACAAGGGGTGGAAAAGTTTGGGAATTACTGCAAACTAAGCACTCCCTCTAAGGACAAGTTTGAGCAACCTCTGCCAGTTACCTCGTGAATTCCACTAGTCGCTGAGTAATTCGCGTTTTTCACGCATCTGTTTCCGAGTGTGTCTGAGCATAGGAGTTTTTTCCGGTTCAGGAGCAGTGTGCTGTCAAAATTTTTCTTGTGAAAAAGAGAGTGAAATTCACAGTTAATGGATATTGGGGAGTCTGTTCTTGCTGTCTGCACAGTTTGCAAGGGGTTTCGAGAATTTGCAGATGGAAGAAACCGCCAAAGATGAGTTTTGGATTCCACTTTTCAAGTCCGATAGAAAACTGCAATAGAAACGATGAGAACATACTGCTTCTCCACACCCGAAAGTTCCGACAAGTTGCTTCCAACGACAAAATTCTGTATGCCATTTTCTGGGACAAACGGATTGATTCTTGCTCATCTGATACAAAGATATCACGATATCTCGTCGGTATGCAAAATATACGCTAGACCAGTGTAGGTTTAAGCTTCTAGTGGGCCATAGACGAAATTAAATTGGCCATATTTAAATAAGTTGCTTTATAGACGTATTAATATAAACTAAATTTTTATTATTAATAGAGAATACTAACACTAACTTTTCGATTGGCGGGTCAAACGAAAAGTTTTGGCACTACTGGTATTGAATATATGGAAATACACGAATATGTTGTATATACTTTTTAAAATCTTCCTGCCCCGTGGGCACAAAAGGCCTCTCACCAAGACCATTATGAGTTCTGCCGGGGCCCGACATCCGCACGGACCACCACTCGAATAATTCCTGGGGCTTATTCGATCCCGTGTCCTCAGAGCGTTAGACTGCCACCTCGGCCATTTGGCCGTCACATTCTATATAGTGTGAAACCGGCAAAGTGTGAAATTCGGACATTGCCGGCTACATCATTTTGTAATCAATTTATAAATACTATTTGGTCCGTCGAGGCGGATTTCTGCCGGATTGAAGTGGATAGAAAACTTTGGAACTTTCTATCACGTGCATTGGTGTTCGTATTCCTTGGATTAACCCCGTAGAAACATGATTCAATAAGCTCAGCCAAGTGAGAGCCTTTTTATTATTAGTCGTTATCATGGAAGGTCTTAAGGACTTTTTTCGTTAACGCACACTTAAGTCCAACACTACCAGTCTCAAGGAAAGGATAAGTGCCAGTATTGATATCGCAGACGATACCCAAATAGAACGTTCCAAACCAAAATTAAGAAACTTAGAGTTGAATTACATCATGTATTTCGCGAGATATTTTTGCAATGTTACGATAAGGAAGTTGAAATGTATGTAGAGGAGCTGCAATCCATTGAGGAATATGTTGACGAATTTTGGTTAATGGTCGAACGGTAGAATTCTAAGTAAAGAATTGCTTCTACAAGTGATGCGATGGTCTAAAATCACAGGTACTGAATGTAAGACTTCCGAAACTATCTCTTCCGACCTTTAGTGGAAATGTTGAGGTTTGGTTATCGTTCCAGGATCTATTTAAAATCAGCCTGTAGAGGTTAATAATGTTCAAAAATCATATTTTACCGAGGACGTGCTTGTTTAAGGTTGGGAAAGGAATTAGATGTCCACAGTAGAATAATTCAATTGGCTCTCGTTTTGGATGTCATCCGTGTGGAAAGTCGTTTAAAGAATGCCAATATTCCTGAAATGACATACAACATCCCGTCTTCTCGCTAGGAGTCATATCACAAATCATAACTTACTAGCACATTGTTCACTTACATGCTAGCCAAGAGTTGCTCATGAGTATTCGTAGAATGCCTTTTTGGATATTGTCCGGAAAAATGTAGTTCGCAATATTATACATAAATGTGTCACCTATGTAAGAATCAAGGGAAGAACTGCCTCTCAGTTGATAGGTGATTTACCAGCCCCTAGAGTTCAACCCAGTAGGCCTTTCACTGTCACTGGATTAGATTATGCCGGTCCTTATTTGTTTAAATTATGAGATGGAAAAGGTGTTAGATCTTCAAAGTAGTGTTGCCGCCTTTTCAAAATCGCCGACCCAGACGGCAGGTGAGGTTTGTTCGAACAGAAGTTCCTGACGCGTGCGCAATGTCATTTTGCATTGCGAAGAATAAGTGCAGTGCATGCCGGTTCTAAATCAGTTACAGTTAGGGACTAGCGAGACTCGGGTAGGAGTAACGTAAGTAACTAAATTAAGAAAAAACAACTACAGATGACTTAGCTCTATTGGATATTGGAGACGTGTATGAATACGAATCGTACAAGAAAAAAAAAAAACAAAAAGGTGGACAGGTTGCGCACGATATTCCCGGACAAAATTAGTAGTTCACCCGGGCAGTGAGTCGAGATTCCCGGACTGTCCGGGTGAAAACCGGACGGATGGTAACACTACTTCACAGTGCTATGTTGCTAACTTTTGTATGTTTTTCCAAAAAGGCTGTCTACTTCGAGTTGATCAGTGACCTACACCAACATTTATAGCTTTGCCGAAGAGATTTATTGCACGTCGTAGAAAATCAGTTAAAATTATGAGTGACTGTGCCTCCAACTTAAAAAAGGCTAGTAAAGAACCGAAGGAAGTTTGAGTGTGTGTCTGTAAAGACAACCGAGTAGCGAATTGGCTCATTTCACCACCAGTGAAGGCATAACGTGGATTTTTAATATAAAGCCGCGCCTCATTTTGGAGGAATTTGGGAATCCGCCGTAAAATCTATGAAGTCCCACCTAAGGAAAGTTATAGGAGCTACATTATTAATTAACGTACGAAGAGTTTGTAACGTTGTTAACACAGATGGAAGCACGCTTAAACAGTCGTCCCCTTTGTTCAATGTCAAGCGATCCCAATGACTCGCAGGTATTAACATCTGGTCACTTTCTAGTAGGGGCACCCTCGATTGCTATCCCAGAACCTGACTTGAGTGATATAGTTCTTCCTACATTACCTTTGTACTGAACAACAAACAGTTCCATACTTCTGGAGACAGTGGAATGCAGAGTATTTGACAACTCTCCAACTATGTGGTAAGTGGCATCGTTCATCATCAAATTTAGAAATTGGTGACCTAGTGTTACTAAAAATTTTATTACAATAATGGTATATTTTTACTGTGAGAGAGCGCTTCGATTCGAGTTTAGTGGGTCGCCCTTGTCCCAGTTGTCATTTTTCTTTTCCCTCTGTACGGGATTCAGGAGGAGTCCTACCCGTGTATCCTGCATTTGATTTGAGTGAGACATAAAAATTTATTTGTTTTGACATAAAAAAATATTTCAATAGAATTTACAAAACGTTTCGTGAAAAGTTTCCTGCGGAGTATAGTATTGTATGGCTTAGAACTACCCGGACACTTCGGGAGGCAGGAAATTGTAAGCCGGAGGGAGGACTTGGAAATGTGGCGAGGAATGCCACGCGTATCGTGGACGGAACAAAGGAGAAACGAAGACATTCTGATTGTAGCAAGAAAAGAATGACTGTTCTTGACAATCATAGAAAAGAGGAGGGACGATTTGATTGGACATTTGATTAGAAATTCCACACGAATATGAACACGAAGGAAAGTAGAGGGAAAAACGAGTCGTGGAAGTCCTAGAATTGAATATCCGGATAAAGTATTAAATTAACGTAAAGGGGAGACCTTACCAAGCGATAAAAATGCTCTATCAAGACAGGAAAACATTGTTATTGTTTTAATTTTTGAAGTTAGACTATTTACAAAAACATATTAATATTTTCGAGTCTATCATTAAATCCTTTTCACACAACCACGGAAGACACAGTTATTGGTTAGAAGATAAAACTCCTTTAAAAGACAAATAATAAAAGGTAAAAATTCAAATCCCCAGAGTGCCGATACCGGTCAACGTCAAATACCTCTCGTCGCATCACTAGTATATCTGAAAGGACGCGACGGGGCCGTTGTAGATTTTAAACGTTTCTCACCATAGCCGTAAAAATCTAAATACGTTAAACTTCATAGTCATTTGTTTTCTAACTAATTCGATTTAGGACCGGGGTCCACGGTAATTTCCAAAATTTACAACTTTTCGGTCACTCTCGTCCAACTGGAAAAATTTCTGTCTTTATTACATTAATAATACGAAGAAATCGGTCTCTACTGTACTCGGTTACAGATGGTTCGGTTAAGCTTTCGTTTAAGTAAAATTTCGGCTCTTTCGTCGGGGTTTTGTTTACGTCCCCAATTCCCTAATCTCTTAATTATTTAATTACTTTTTAATTAGAAATAAGTCGAAACCGGTTACTTCGTACTGAAATATTTGTAGTCTCGGAAAAAAGTGGAAAGACAACGGATACATAAATCGTAAATTTAAGGAAAGTAAATTCTACAGCCTTTTCTGTACCTCGCGCTTCTCTCTCATTCATTAAATTTAGTCGTAAATGACGCTGTCGAAGTAACGGTTAATTTTTTAACATCGTACAAGACTTTTACACGTTTTTTTCTACATCTCCTTAAAGATGGGACGTACGAAATCGTAATATCACTGGTTTAACATCGAAATCCGTGAGTAATATAAAATCGGAGAGCGGAATAAAAATATCAAATATTTTAATGGATTTTTTAAAACTCCCGTCAACTATACAGAACTATCGTAAAAACATACCAGTAAATTCTTATCGGTCGGGTTAAGTTATAAATCTACTCACCATTTAAATAATCGGGCGAGGGCGGCCAAATATCTAGCGGGCGGTCCTACTTGGACCGGGCGATCTCCACTCTTAGGCTGCGTACACACTAGGCGTTTTTAAATGCGCGTTAGCTCGACGTTCGACGAGCGTTTAGTGGAGCGTGCACACTGGCTCGATTTGGAAATGGATGTGGAAGTGATTGCTTGTGTGTGGCTCCTCTATCGTCGCTATAAAAGACGACGCGTCCCAAAAGCGCGCGATCGAATGTACAACAGAATGGCAGTACATATATCTCACAGCGCCCGCAAAACGCGCGTTTTAAGAAAAATCTATTAACGCGCGCTTTACGGGCGCTGTGAGATATATGTACTGCCATTCTGTTGTACATTCGATCGAGCTAACGCGCGTTTAAAAACGCCTAGTGTGTACGCAGCCTAAGAGTGGAGATCGCCCGGTCCAAGTAGGACCCCGAATAAAGCATTCGGAGTAAGTGTCTGTATTCCTGTCTCGCGGGGGGTCTTAAGTGCGTCACGAAGGGCGTATAAGCACTAAGTAAACCACATAAAACACTGACGACAGTGGGAATTTATAGGTATGCAATTTTTTCAAATTGTAGCCCAATTAGTGATAGGATTAGTGTTTCTCCGTGTTCTACTTGCGCGTATTAAAAATAGGATGTTACAATATTATTACTCATGCCTTTTATTAGTTCTTTCCGCTTTCTGGACACTAGGAGGGGCTATTTTTAGCAATCTCACTTTGGATCGGGCCAGACTCACGATGGGGACGCCACCGAAAGGAGCGTTAGGCCGACATTTTCGGCGCTCGATTATCCGACCGTCAAATACAGTCTTCCTTTCTCTTACGTACAGTACCTTACCTAAAAATCACAGGCATTTCATGGAATTCCTAGGTAATTTGTGGAAGGCCTAGGCAAAGTGGAAAACAAACTTTTTGAACTGCAATTTGAAAAAATTATAAACCTATAAATTTACACTATCGTTCGTCCGTCTTCCCTTCATCTGGAGAACGGAGTTAGACAAATGAATGACGAGACCAGATATGGAAACCTTGGGGGAAGGAGGCCCGATTAATTCTTTTATAGATTGCCTAATAAATCGAGCTATGTTTTTACCTCGCACAAATTTCGCGCTTTGTCAGTAATATATATATATGATAATAGAATAGACAATACGTAAGCGATACGTACTTTGAGAATATTCCGATACTTTGGAAAAGTATAAAGTTTGGCCCGTAACATCTTCGTTACGTCATATATTGGCGAATTACTTCTAACGACGAAATTTATGAAAAACTCACCGGCATAACGTCGAATATTTAATTTCATTCGATCCAAAGATCTTACGGGTAAAAGACATTTTGCACACGTTTCCGGAAATAAGCCTTTAGTGGAACCAACATCACCGGATGGTTTACAATTGTCGTCGTCAATTATTCGACCGATAACGTACAGTATCGTTAAAGTTCGAACTGTTTGTGACTAACGAGGAAAACGTATTGTCTTTTTCGGTGTGTCGCGTTTATTGGACTCAGTCCAAATTCCGACGTTCTTTCGTCAATTGTCGTCGGATGTAAAGTCGTGTTCCGTAACTCATTCGTTTTCTGGGCAACGACGCGTCAGATTCAAAACAAAACTCGTCGTAAGAATAACGGCGCTGGCGTCGACATCGCCCCTGCCACATTTCGGATGACCCAGGATTTAAGCACCTGCCCACGATCCAGGCATCAGTGCCCGCAGAATATAAAATGAGGGGAGGCACAAGTTATAAAAATGGACATATATATATATACATGTCACCCTTGATAAACGCAGTTAATTAATCCTTCGATTCTAACGTCTATATTCAAAATCGTGTTAATCAACTACAGTGGTATCTCGGTACTCGATCGAACAATCATCACCCTCTGGAACAAATTTTCGGTTAATAACAGATATTTTCATTTTTATTTTGTCATCGATAAGAAGTTTTCTGCGATAAAATGAGTAACTAATTTAAAAATAAAATGAACCCTGACAGCTCCCTCGGGAGTTAAGAAAAGGCGACACGACGACAAAGGGGGTACGCGCCCCAACTGCCCGATGTACGGGTTCCTCTGGATTCGGATGAGCTGTCCCAGAAAGTATTTGGGACGGTAAGTCTGGGATACGTCGAGTTCCGCCCCGCCCACTTGGCCACGCCCATTGTGGGCCGTCCAAACATACCATGGATAGGATTAACTTAGTTCGTTGAGATTTCGCTACGAAGTATTTTCTAATAATTTATAGTAAATTTATTTAATTAAACACATTTAACACGTGCTTCCGATTGTTTGGTTAAAGGTTCTTCAATGGCATAAAAGAATGATATTATCCTTTTTGGTTCAATTTATTATCTTAGAGGCGCCTCCCTCGTCTCTATTATGAATTTCAAAAATAATGTCGACGCGATATAAAGTACCGGTTACAATCGATACGAAATAATAAATTACTCCGTCTTTGCTTTCACACGTTTCACATTTTTAACGACTTTCGAGTCGCCAGAAGTCTAAATTCTCCTGTCAAAATGGAGGACCTTCTCCCCTTATGGATGCCTTATCGCCCTTGCCTTCCGTACACATTTTAATGCAATCGAAATATATATTTTTTCTTTTTATTTGAGGGTGTTGCCGTCCGGATGGCCTACCGCTGTGGGGGACCCGGGGTCGAATCCGGATGGGTCGAAAAATCCCCGAGAATTTTTCGGGGGTGGTCCGTTCGGATATGATGAGCCCCGTTTCTCACCACCCGGCCGCCCTATTGTGGACCTGGCCGAACCCATAATGGGTTTGCTAAAAGAGGCCCTTTTAGTGTTCACGGGGCGGAAAGAGTGTAAAAAAAATTTTTGAGAGTGTAATGAATGTATATGGTGGGTCAATTAATACGCAAAATAAATATTTATGCTTTTACGCAACAACTTATGCTAGATTAAACGAGAAGTATTTTTCAATTTCCGGTAAATAATCTCCGGACGCCTTCCCGAAAGAAATCCTGCTTTTTAAAGTAGACCAGAAGGAAAAATAGAAAAGATCAGCAAAGAACAGAAGGAAGGCGATCGAAGAAAAGACGACAAAGAACAACGAACATTTACAATTCATTCGCTCTTTTTATTTTACTTTTCTGACGAAATGATTCGTTTCACGCGTCCCGTACCCAACTCCTTCTCGAACATCCAAATAACAAGAGGGAAGAAGGATGGGACTGGACGGACTTTTCCCGGTGGGCCGTCGTTAAAACAATTAAATTAATACAAGATAATGATATACTAATAAATCACGACACTAATGTTTTAGAATTCTATGTAATTCTTATAGCAAGAATCCCGTATTCGTCTCTCCCTCGTTCTTTATTGCATCGTTACGAAATCTCGCGACTGTGACCCGCCGGAACAACTACAGTAGAGCATCGATTATCCGAATCAATTGGGGACTGGGATTGTTCGGAAGATCGGTGTTTCGGATAACCGGTTATGTACGAAAAAATATATTAATTTATCCCATCTTGAAATTTTTCTCCGTTGCGTGTCGCTTCGCGCTGAATTTTCGTCGATGTTAAGCCTAACGAAGACTATTGTATCGTTAAAATTTATTTTTTTATTTTGTATGAACAAAATAAATATATTGAAAAATATAAAAACAATAAAAAATTATACTTCAAAAGTTAATTTAGTATCAAAAACGTAAAATATTTGAGTAGCCCAAGACATAGCCAAAGATTGCAGCGCCACAGCACTAACGAAAATTTAAATTTGCCGACTGGAATTCTTTCGGATGATTGACTTTCGGATAATCGACGCTCTACTGTATTTATAAAATCATTTGCGAAATGAATGGGTCGAGACAGAGATGTAAATGAAGAAATTCAGAAAGAAAATTTCACATTTTCGTTGACTGATTTTGCAGAAAACAAAAGAAGCGAGAAGATAAACGTTGGCCACAATTTTGGAGTTAATGTCCATAACTTCGATCGAGTAAAAATACCCGCAAATTTACAAATGGCTGCCTCCTCGGGATTCTGCAATATGTGGCAACTGCGACTGTCCGTGGTGGCCCACAAAATTTTTATATTTCATGCATTAAAATTTTGAAACTTACATCTTGTATGCATAGAAGCTTTTTACTGACTGTGAGAATGTATTGTAGCTTTATCCCGGGCTTAATTTTCTGTCCAGCCCGGACTCCGATTACAATGGTTCGTAAGACACGTTGTCCAATCATTTAAAACACGAATTTGGAAATTTGGAATATGCCGATAATAGTTTTTTTTAACTCTTTCCGCCCTGTGGGCACTAAGAGAGCCTCTTTTTGCAAGCCCATTATGGGTTAGGCTAGGCCCACAATGGGGCTGCCAGGTGGTGAGAGACGGGGCCCGACATATCCGAACGGACCACCCCCGAAAAATTCCTGGGGATTTGAATCTGGAGCCCGGGTCCCCCAGAGCGGTAGGCTGCCACCTTGACCGCTCGGCCATCCGGCCTTACCGATAATAGTAATAAACGTGGACTGCTGTAATTAGAAATTTTATATTCACACTAGGGAGAGAGAAAGGAAATGTGAGTAGATCGATTTGATGTTCTAAATGTCATTTAACGCCGTTTTAAATAGACAATTTCCCGGATTCTAACGTTCGTTTCATAATTAATGTTACATCTATAAATAATTTATAGATGTAAACTTAATTACTATTCTTTCGACAGTACCTATGTATACATATTATGGTAAACCTCTATGTTTTATACACTCCTAAAGTGCAACGAGAGCTTTCTGTGTTCGAACCAGCGGCGTACTCGGGATCTAAACAAGAGGGTGCAACTCGTATTAGTTTGAAGGAAGTGGGGTCTGCGCCATGTGTCTGTGTGTCAATTACTTATTAAACTTTCCATCCTACAGACATTGTTACAAAATAAAAATGCTCTTATTAATACCGACAGAATTTGTATTATATGTTATTCTGCAATATCCGTTCAAGGAAGTCGATAATGAAAATTAAAATGTTTAAACGATCCCGCCAACTGCTTTTTAAAAACTCTTTTCTCTCTTAGGGCATTAAGAGGCCTTTTTAATTCCGGGCTTAGTTGGCCCCTAACGGGGACGACTAAATGATGATGGGCCCGAAACATTCGAATCAACCCATCCGTAAGGATTTTTGTTTCCCCTTCTAGTTGTCGACTGGTTTCCGATTAATATTTTAAAAAGTAATTGCCCATTAAAATATTTATAAGAAACTGCAGAAAATACAGTGTTATTCCGTAAAATTTAATTTTATTCTCTTTAGGTTAAGTTCGTATCGCCGAGTTACATAAATATTCGATCGCTACTTTTTAACTGACAAGATGGCGACGGAAAGATAACTGGATAAAATTAAAAGTATTTTCTTTTAGTTGTTTTCTGGCCCGAACATAATTTAAAATTTAAAATAAATAATATATTCATCGCAATTACAAACAATTTAGTGTAATTTCTTTAATTAAAGTCAAGGGGAAAAATATAATTCCGGAAAAGCTTTATTCTAGTCGAATCTAATTCGACTTTCGGCGATTTCGTCGAATAAAAATCCAGAAGAGACAATAAAACTGTCGACGTCCAATAAAATTGTGCGTAAAAAGCAAAAAGCAGTGTACTGTTAGGGTCAATTGGGGCAATATCCTCCGTTTCTTCCTCCGTTGGATGACGTCACGGCGTACAATGGCGGACGGTTTCCGAATGGATTGGTTTGGAGCATCTTTCTTTGTTTGTAGTTGGGTAACAATTTCGAGTGTTGTCTAATGGGAGATATTGGCAAATCGGTAGTATTATGACGACTGAATCTTCGCTTATCGACTCGGAAAGAAGCCGTTAAGAGAGCCTCAAATGCCCAGAGAAATGAACGGTTTATCTTTGAGTGAACTTTGTTGTCTTTTCTGTTGTCCGCCCTTTCCGTCGAGAATCGCAGCCAAGTTGGCCTTCATACCTCCCGAACCTACTTATACCTATTTAGCCGACGATACCGGTACGAAATTCACTTTGAATCTGACAGATAGAGCAGAATGGCAATTTAGCCAGAGGGACCTCGAAGACATAGAAGTGTTCTATACTAGAACTACGAGAGGAAACAGGATTTCTTGCATGTACGTAAGATGCAGCCCTAATGCTAAGTTTACCATTCTTTTCAGTCACGGAAATGCCGTCGATCTGGGCCAGATGAGTAGTTTCTACTTGGGTCTAGGCTCTAGGATTAACTGTAACATCTTCAGTTACGACTATTCCGGCTACGGCATCAGCACGGGTAAGCCGTCCGAGAAGAACCTGTACGCCGACGTGGACGCGGCCTGGCACGCGCTGAGAACGAGGTACGGCATCAGCCCGGAGAACATCATCCTGTACGGGCAGAGCATCGGCACCGTGCCCACCGTGGACCTGGCCTCCAGGTACGAAGTGGGCGCCGTCATCCTCCACTCGCCCCTCATGTCCGGGATGCGCGTTGCCTTTCCCAACACGAAGAGGACGTGGTTCTTCGACGCCTTTCCCAGGTAAAGACCCTCGGGTTACGTTTTTCCTCTCGTTCGTTTGCACGTGCCAGACGGTCGTTTTGGAAGGATCTACGCCGTCGTCCCCGGTCGAAAATCGAAATCTCCTCCGAAACGGTCGTCTCGTGCGTGTCGACTTAAGTTAAGGATTTCTACGTCTAGGTAACCGAAATGAAATTTTAAAAAAGTAGAAATTAAAATTTTAATATTTTGGTGGTTTCTGGATATAGATGTTTTTTGGCATATTCGAATAGGTTGTTTATAGATTTTACTGGTATATTATCTAAAAATATTTGTAAGTCGATTCATTTACTGCAATATAATAACAATGTGATACGTTTAATCCTCGTCGCCTGAAGAATCTGTTTTTTTGCCATTTAAAGCATAACATACACGTGGTGTGAGAGAAAAATGTTTTTCCTCGTACAAAAAATATAATATTTCAAAAATAAAATCGGTTTGTCGTATGTTGTTTTATAATCTGTGTGACTGTTTAATTCTTTTGCTGTGCAACAAATGAAAATAAGTCTTTGATGCTACCAGAGTATTCTCAATTGTGGTGTGGTATAATCAACTGTGAAAAATTCAAAAAACTTAATGACTTAAAAAGTTATAAAATAATTTTTTTAGGATTTATGTCATTGTAATTAAGAAAAATCATTTTCAGTGATCGTAAGAGTGTTATATCCTTTCGTTTAAAGAATGTATATTAATTGAATCTATGTGTTAAAAGTCAATACATTTCTTCAATATTATTTGTACAGCATTAAGAATAATACAGATTATTCAGTAGGTTTACTCAAAATTTAATAATTGTGAACCAGGAACTCAATTACATATTCATTAACAACAATCCATAATTTGATTAAATATGTAAAAAATTTTCAGATGTATAAAGGTTAGCTACATCATTAGTATTTAAAGCATTAAATCATTTAAAAGTTTCTAATGTTTGTTATAACCAATGCTGGTACTTGTTCTCCATCCTCCATCTATTAACTACAATAAATTTCACAAAATAATATATCTGTATGAAATGATAAGCAACTCCTTTCATATAGACAAAATATTTTTTGGTCAAAATTACAAATATTCTATTTATCTTTATACATAATTTAGTTATACAGATTGGTTCTTCAATGAACTGAGGAATTTTTTCCAGTTCCTGTAAGTTCATTTTACTGGAATAAGGGGAGCTTTCATTTTTTTTAGTGACAATATTTCCACTTTCTAGGTTAATGTACTTTATACACTGAGTGGCCAAAAAATTACACACACGGTCTAATAACAAGTTGGTCCACCTTTAACTCTGATCACAGCCGATATTCTTCTTGGTATGGACTCAACAAGTTGCTGATACCATTGCTGAGGAATGTTGGTCAATGTTAACATAATGGCAGCTCTAAGTTGGGTCAGATTGGATGGCGTTCCCATCCAATCTGACCCAACTTAGAGCTGCCGTCAAACCGTCAAAAAATCACTTAAAAGCTTGGCGTTCCCAAGCTTTTAAGAGATTTTTTGACTTTGTTTCACAAATGCTCTGTAGGATTGAGGTCAGGGGACTGAGCTGGCCATAGATTAAACTATGATTGATGTTCCTCAAACCAATTTGAGACCAATTGATCACGGTGACAAGGTGCATTATCCTGCTGAAAGTGACCATCTCCATCAGAGAATATTAGTCATAAACGAGTGTACGTGATCGGCAATGATGTTGAAGTAAGCTGTTCTATTCAGAGATGTGTCCACAAATATCAAGGGACCTAGTGTACTCCACACCATAATTCCATCGCCACCAGCCTGAAGAGTTGTCATTTGGAAGGAGGGGGTCCATGAATTCGTGCTGTTTGCACCATATTCTGATCCTGCTATCTGCAAGATGGAGCAGGAAACTAGATTCATCAGACCAGGTTATTTTTTTCCAGTCCTCAAGTGAACAATTTCATTGTTCCTGGGTCCATAACAGGCACCTTTTCCTATTTTTCTGTGATACCAAAGGCACTCTTGATGGTCTCCTGCTGCTAAAGCCCATCTTTGAAAAGTGTGTTTTGTTGTGCGTTGGGATATGCTTTGTGATGCACCTGCATTGAATTCAGCTGTAATTTGTTATGTTGTTGTCCTTCTGTTGCTGCGGACTATGCATGCTAATCGCCTTTCACCTCTCGTTCACCAGCCTTTTTCGACCAGAATTCTCCTTATTGCTTGAAGTTTTTTTTCCTCAAATGCCACTCTCTAAACACCCGAGATACCGTTGGGTGAAAAAATCCTAAAAGAGTTGTTGTTTCAGAAATAATGACATTAGCTCTTCTTGTACCAATGATCATCCCTTGTTCAAAGTCACTTAAATCTTTTGTCTTACCCATTTTGACATTAACTTCCATGATAACGTCCGAAGCTGAACATACGTTATATAAACAACTCTGCATTGTTACGTCACTCTACATCACTGTCGGACTGATTTACTTTCAAATAAAAGGTGTGTCTAATTTTTTGGCCACTCAGTGTATATCTTACACAAATTTTTTGAGATGTTTCCGATAGACTTAACTAGTATTAAGTTGTTTTGAAATTCTTAAATTGTGATTTCAAAAATACATTTTTAAAGGTTCTTTTGAATTTATACTTTTTATGTATGTAATCAATATTCATATCTAATTTTAAATCTAATAATGTTAATAATTATGTTTTATCTAATTTTAAATGAGTGTATAATTACAAATCTTCTCCTGATGTTAATGACGAAAGTTTGTTGAGAGTTAAATGTATTTACATTTTTTTGGCTTATTTTTGAGAATATTTTATAATTGAATATTGTTTTTATTACACAAAATATAAATAGTTGGTTTTTAATTTTAAAATGAATACTAATGTAATATAAATAGGACAGATATCATCGAACATACATTTATTTTATTAATAAAAAGTTATTTTAATATTACAACAATAAGCTAAGATATTTTAGTATTTCTTCACATTAAATGTTTCTTGGTGGTTTTGGAAGTTTTGCAATTGTCTGTTGGCAATAGGGAATTATTACTTTTTGAAAATCAGAAATATTTTTGTTATGAACTTTTTTTTGGTAATAAGGACAACTCATAGAATCTGATAGAGAAGTTTCTGTTTTGTTATTTCAGTTGGATACATAATGTCAATTAGCAAATAAATTAGCACAGATTTAGGTCTTCATTCAGCTATAATTTAGAGCCATTGATTTTATTTTATTGACTGAAAAATGTGCATTTAATCTCACTAATAATTTCGTGCAAATTGAAGCTATTAGTCTAGGTAAAATTAATACTAATTAAAATTATACAATAGATTAATTTGCTAGTGTAGCTGTTAGAAATAACAAATTAATTTTATTTAAAACTGAAAGTCTAATATAAGTAACCCAAAAGAGTTTCCAGAATTAAGTTATTTATCAACATTTTCTAATCTTAAAGATGGAAGTCGTAATTTAATAAGTAATTTCATAAAGAAGATAAATGTTAATACAATACATAAAACTATAATTTTATAGAAAAATCATCAGAATACTTTTATAAAGTATTGTAAATTATATCCATAATATAATGAAAGTATAAATTTATTTTCACGATATATTTCTTGAAGATAATTATAAATATTTTGAAAATATAAATTTATATTCAGTATGTATACATTTTTTTTATATATGTGAGAAAACTACTATGATATCCCATATGATCAGTAATATCATAACATTAGAATTGGACTTTTTAAGCTTGTTAGATAGATATTTTAAAATGTTATTTTAACTTTGTAATTCATTTTTTAAAATATTTGTAACATTTATTATTATTTATTTAGAACGTTACTGTTTGTTTTGATCGTTTGAGTGCAACGGTTCGGAGGAGTTTATAAATGGAATTACATAAACTATATAATAAAGCTAATAGTTTTTATTCATTGGTCTGTGAAGAATTGCCTTTTTCTTTTAGTTATTTTTGTGTTTTTATTAATAATAATTTTATTAGTTTGAATGTTTTTTTTTCTTTTTGTAATCTTTTATTATAGATATTGTTATCTATTTCTGGAATAATTTGTTTCATTTAATAAGTGTTCATTTCTTTGAGATTTGTCGACTGAAAAAATTATTTAGAGTGGAGTAATTCTTATGGGAATTGCTTTTTAATTTATCTGTAAAATAGAAAAATTAATGTTATTTTAAACTTACTTTGATTCATTTAACTTTAAATAAAAGTAAAAGCATAATCTAAATTTTTTGCGTGTTCAAAGCTATTTAATCTTATAAATACTTTTAAAAAATAAAAAGTTACAAATGAAATTGTCTTCTAATAATTTGTTTTTCTAAAAAAATAAAATTTTATTTTTTATTTATTTAAAATAGTTCAGTCTGTAATATTTTGATCACCTGTTAAAACATACTGATAAATATTATAAATTTTTCATCAGAACTTCTTTAGTTAAGTCTTTTTCGTTAATAAATGATATAAAGTCATATTAAACTAATACTTTCAACATAAAATAATATGTATAATAATTACATTAACAATATGAGAGAGAATTAAAGTAAATTTCTGTACTATAACCTGCCATATGGAAGATTTAAATGGCCATGAAATCCTCTGCAAAACATGAAAAACTCATTAATTAATTAATCTGTCAGATCAATTAATAGATAATAATGAATTGAACATCCTTTAGCAGAAGTGAGAGTGAAATTTACATTGCTTGAATAAAGATTGTCATCTTAGTTTATCAATTAGCAAAATCATTAGGCAAATTAATGATTTATTATAAACACTTTTTGTACTTTGTCTCCAGAAAATTATTAAAAATTAAGTAAATTTTTAGTTTGTGCTAATGAATAGCTAAAATAAAATTATTTTGTATACAATCATCAACATATTGGATTTCAGTGTAAATTAGAATATAATTTTGTTAATTTGAATTAATTATCTAATATAGTATTGTTTAAATGCGTGACTAATTACATAATGCTAACAATTTATCAGTTTAATATCTTGGATATGAAATAATATAAAAGGAATACATTTATTTATCTTAATTAATAAAATTGATTTAAATTAAACAATAATTAAATTAATTTATTGTAAATAATATACTTTTTATATCAATTTCTTATCAAATTACAGAGAGAAAATTTTTAGTTTAATATTAAAGTAATCTTAGATATTGGTAAACTTGATATTGTTTTATCATATTGATAATGTAGTTTCAAGTTATAGTTAGATAAAGTTTAACTTTTCAGTTCTGTTAGATACGATATAATCCATTAGTTTCAATTTTAATGAATTTAGAGGATGTGTATTCTTGTTAACAAATTAAAATTTTTATATTTATTTTTATTATTATAAAAAGTTAAGTTTATCTCTTTACAACATTAGCTTCCTACTTATCACAGAATATTATCAGTTTTTTATTAAACACGTTTGGATGCTTTTTGTCTATTATAAGAGTCCAAATATGTTTTGAATTCCAGTCAAATGTTATCTCATGTTTGATTGCTGCTTCTAAAACTTAAATTCAAACGTCTATCAGAAGACAAATCCTTGAAATGTAGTTTGGAAAATTCTCATGTTTTAGGATTAGTCTTTTGATAGGCATTTGAATTTAAGTTCAAGAAGAAGCATTTTAATATGAGGTAATGTTCAATTAGAATTTGGGCTTAGTTATGGATGAGAAGCAATCAAAAGTATTTAGTAGAAAAATTTAGCTTCTTGCTTACTATGGAGTATAGTAATGTAGTAATTGTGATAATATAGTATTAAGCAATATAATAGACTCAAATAAACAACTATCTACAATTAACCAGTAACCGGCGCGAAATTCTTTAAAATCGGCGAACGTTTTCGATTCCCCTCCTGGGATCATCTTCAGGCCTATTTTTATATCTTCCATTATAATTGGATTCTTTAAAGGGAATCGAATTCGATTCCCAGGAGGGGAATCGAAAACATTTGCCGATTTTAAAGAATTTTGCGCCGGTTACTGGTTAATTGTAGATAGTTGTTTATTTGAAGTATATACAACCCGGTGTGGTGAGAAAGTACGTAATAGACTCAGTATTGGATTTTACAAATTGCATGAAAATCTAAATGACAGTAGCTATTTTTTAACACAGACAAATGTAGTGTTTGCAAAAGGAATATTTAAAAAAAAAAAAAACTGAACTTAGTGTTTAAGGAAATCACAAAAGTGAAATTCATTGAGTAATACCATACAGAGAAGCAAAATGTTGCATTTTATTTTTATTAATAAACACTACTTCATTTGTTTGTTCTATTAATTGTTACAATGCTTAAAGTGTTGTATCAATAGTTAATCTATTTATTTAGTTTTACTTGAATAGCAGCAAAATAGCAGCTCATTCTTCCATTGGATGTAATCAGTAAAGAATATGTACATTAAATGTAACGGGTATCAATTATATTAAATACTAGCTGTTACCCGCGACTTCGTCCGCAGAGGTTTTGCAAGCAAACCCCATTTACATTCAATATTTCAATAACCATAGTAATTGTTAGGTCTATATAACANTGTTATACGGGGGTTACCTGTAGTTGAATTTATGAGCATACTTTTCTTAATAAAAGCTGCAAATGAACTTTTTAGGCTTTCAGTGGACTACATGCAATTTTTCTTAGAGTTGCAGGCTTTGAGCCTACTAACAATGGCAGTTATGGAGTACCAACATATTCCATAACTGCCATTGCACTAGGTATTAAAATAATATATGCTAATGATATGAAAGCAGGGATGTATCTAGAAATTTCTGTATGAGTCACCCACATCTCTGGTAGCTTGTGTAGACATAGGATAGGTAGGTAGATTACATAAAAATAACACAACTAAGATTATTAGCAACATGTCATTGTACAAGGAACTGCCATATCGGTAGAGTAGCTCCTTACATGTCATATGCAAATCAGTAGTATGTACGACAATGCTCAATAAAATACTAAATAAACAGTAAAACAAGAACAGATATTAAATTTTATTCTTCTTTATCTTATGGCTGTTCATGTAGCTTAGTATTTGAGTCTGAATGGTCTATTTTCTGTTTCATCCAGTGGTCAACTGCTTTGTGACTTTTTTGTGTGTTTACTTTTAAACTTGTATGGAAGCAACAGTGGGGGCTGACAAAGGGAGGGGTGGAACAGTGTTAGTGTGGGAAATACTGTTTCTTGCCCCACCCCATGTGGCTATATCCCTGGAAAGGTAGTGATATATAGTTTACTCTCATTGTTTTTACTGGTCAGTTTAGTTTTAATGTTTATCATTATGACAATCAGCTTAATTAGCAATGTGCATGATGCAGAAACAGAAAAATAATTTACATAGATGCAATGGCTTATAATTTGAGTTTTCAGTTTTTTTATGTTTAAATAGACATATTGCTATTTGCTTTATTACTATTGAATACTAGGATGTTCAATGAGTAATGCACTTGGTTTTTTTTTACTCAAGGTTTATTTTTTTTATAAATCCAAATATACTACATTATTCTCCAATTAATTGGTTACAAGTACCCTTATTCCACATAGTCTCCATTTAAATCTATGGCCTTATGCCACCTAGATACCAGAGCCTGTATGCCAGTTCAGTACCACTCAGTTAGTCTCTCTCTCAGCCACTTCCTGACATGTGGAACAACCTTAGTGGTGGATAATTGTGTTAGCACTATCCACAGAGATGCCTAGTTGAGCAGCAAGTTATTTGGTTGTTACTCACTTGTTGTCTTGAATAAGTCTATCGGTGCATTGAACTGTCTCCAGAGCCACAGTAGCATGTGGTTGTTTTGAGCATGGAAGATCTGACAGTCTCACTTTACCTTGTTCTGTTGTTGACACTCTACTAATCCAACGACTGACAGTACTCCTATCCACTGCTTCATTACCATAGACATGTTGTAACTGTCTGTGAATGTTTGAGATGATCTCATGCTTTGCAAAAAGAAATTCAATCACAGCTTTCTGCTTTGTACGTGTCTCAAGTACAGTTGCCATTTAAAACTAAACTACACTACAACCACCTAATGGAATTAACAGAAACTTCATGCCATTATACAATTGTTAAAAATATGTTATGCAAAGTTTCGTCCAATTCCAATGAAAGGCATCCAAGAAATAAAATTATATGCTTATTGTGAACGGCCCTTGTAGATTAGTGATTCTCAACATTTTTAGACTTATGGCACACTTTTACAGTCATAGGAAAATTTTGGCACACTTTATTATTAAACAGCCAACAGATTGTTTGTAACTGGGCAATCTCACAGGTGGTTACTTATTTTAGCCGAAGTCACAATATTGAAATCATCATCTAAGAACACCGATAAATCCAAAATCCCAACAAAAATTCATGAAAAATTTAATTAAAAAAAAAATGAAAAAGTTTTCAATTTTTCAATGGTCTTATCATCATTATCATCATCATATTATTACACATCTTTATCTCAACACCAGAGAATATTAACAAAAAACTTTTCCTAACCTGTTACCTGTGCGTTCTCCTTCTATAAAAATCATAACCAACAAAAATTACGTGCATTTTCCTTCTTCTATAAAGCCGTAACCAACAAAAATAGCTCTTTACTAATGTTTTCGAACCCCAACAGTGGTTCTTATTCAGGTATTTTTTTAATCTCTGATGGAAATGCAGCTCGTAAAACATAAAATTTGAAAATATGTATGTTCAAATGCACGCTTCCCATTTATGTGCTTGTTGTCATGTGCAGTCCATTCCAATACGGATATCATAAATTACTGTTCATAAGTGCCTGCCATGCTACTGAGAGCGCGATCTCTTCTTTATGATTGATGCATTGATTATCCTTAAGGTTAGCTAAGTATATGCTGGCTGCCTCCAGCCACTTGATGTGGTGTATGTGCCATGTGGTGCAGATAATTCATGTTTCTTAAATTTGGGGTCTATATTTGGATCAGACGCATAAATTGCCAGAGCTGTTGTGTTCCTTTGTTTCTGAATATCTGCAGCATGTTCTTTCAGTCTAATCCAGTGTTTCTCAACCTCTAACGAATCGTCGCCCCCTTCAACGTAGTAACACTCCCTTCAATAAAACCGTTACGTAGTATCGCCCCTTTCAATAAAACCGTTACGTAGTATCGCCCCCCCTTCACTACAAAATTCCGATGCCGAGGGACAAGGCTAAAGCCAAATTCGTACTGCATTGAATAGACTAGTTACTGGTATAATGTTTTTTGTTTAATTATTGTACGATATAACGAATAAAATATTTAATTATTTCTAATATAATGTTTTACTATATCGTCCAGAAAATTGTTTTTCGCCCCCAAAATATAAATTGTTACTAATCGCTCCCTCAACATGAAAAAACGCCCACATGGGGGCGATATCACCCCCGTTGAGAAACACTGGTCTAATCTCTAAGGATCGTTTGGTGGAACCCACATACACCAGGTTTCTAGCCCATCTGTGATCTATAATTGGTATGCTGTCAGATAAAGATAAAGATAAGTTGTCAGGGGTCTACAACCCCTGACAACTTATCTTTATCTGGTTGATCTTTCCGTTGGTTAGGATGTTAAATATCGAAGCACATCTTCTGTAGGCGATACGTATGTGGTTCTTTATAGCTATCTCGCTATACATCCCTTTAATATATGGATTATAAGTGACTGGAATGATCTTATCCATATCTTGTCATTCTTCCTTTTGTGGTAGGTCTTGAGCTGGGTTTTGGTATCCATGTATTAACTTGCATATGAGCTTGCTGTATCTGTGCTCAGAGGCTGTTCGATGTGTAAGCCTTAGTTCCGACTGTAGGGCTTGCTCAGTAGAAGTGTGTGTGTGTGCTCTCTTAATTAGGACTTTAAATACCACACAATATAAGGCGCCACCTTATATTGTGGTGGGTCACATGACCCTACTGGTATGTATATGCCCTTTGATCCTAACTTTCGGTACACTGCAGTGTGGATTACGGACTCTTCTTTCTTAATGTCAATATCTAGGAAGTGTACGTTCATCTGATGTGCTTGTTCTATTTCTATGGTTAATCCATATGTGTTATCATTCATTGTGTCAACAAAAACCTTGATGTCTGGTATTTCTTTCCACAATATGATAATATCGTCTACATATCTCTTATATAAAATGATGTGCGGGTGGAGTGGGCGGACCTTAGCTTTGAGTTGTCTAATCAGTGTCATAATTTCTTTCAGAAATTATTTTAATTTCTCAAAGAAATCTTGAGAAATAAATTTAATTTCTCAAAGAAATTACATCTACAGTTTAAAATAATTATACAAAAAATAACTTATACTATTTTAATTTGTTTGTTTTGTTCTGCATTCCTGAAGATGTCTGTTATAAATGGATGAAAATGTTAGTAAAAATCTGTTAATTTGAAGTATGCTGTTATAGGTATGTTGTATGTGTTTAAATTTATATATCCCTGTTTTGATAAATTATTATACTATAATCATTAATATGCCATATAATATATCTTCAAGCATTTCTGAACGATAGATTGCATCCATATGTTCTGTAATTTAGTCAAAAATAAATATTGAGTCATTACATAGACTGTGTTATCTAGCAAAAGTGCTTTTAACCCTTTTGGCTCATCTTCAGGATAAAATACCAAATGGCAGTTGAAGATTCAACTGTTGTCTGGTGTTTTCTTCCAAAGATGAATCAAAAAAACTTTTAAAATGTCTTATACACTATTTTCATTTTCTCCAAATAAATATGACTCATATTTTAATCATTTGATATGGGATTATGTATAATATGATAAAAATAAATAATTTTGTTATGACAAATATAAATTTAGTGTATATATGTCTAAATATGGAACTAAAGTTGCAGTGTTAGATTTGAAGTAATTGTTTTAACATTAATGTTTACACTTAGCTCTATGTTAATGTTGGATCTATATCAAAATAACTTAACTTTGACTCTGCTGATAGGTAGTAGAGTGTAAAAATAGATAAGATTTAAGATAAAATATGTAAAGTTTATGGTGACAAATCCAATAAGTAATCAAAAACTTGCATATTATTTTGAATGAATTTGAAACTGTTTTTACAGTTATACATTTTGTATGAATAAAACTTTACAAATTTTAAGCATTTCTAGAGTTAGATGATGCATTTTATGATAGAAGAAAGAAAAAATGCATAATTACTGGTAAATAGAAACATAATTACTGGTAAATAGAAATATGACTTCAAAACAAAATTTTCTTAAAATTGGCAAATTCAGAAGATATGTATTTTTTATTATTTTGGAAAACTGTCATCAGAAATAAATGTTAGAAACTTTCCAAAAACTAATTTGCAATTTTATATATATAGATGGTTAATGAAACTAACTCAATCATTACTAAAACTATAATTAAAATAATTTCACTGTTGATATGTTTAAGTTTCTAGAGCTTTGTTAATTAAGTTATGATTTTTATTTATATATGATTGATTAGTAGATAGGTTTATCTCTACAAACCATTTATAGGTAATGTGAATATAAATTACAGAATTTGAGTGAGTTATTTTTCGGAAGAAAAGGAACACTTTCTATAAAAATATTTTTGATAAATTAATGATTGATTGTATCAATTTAAAATTTCAAATTTTGTATTTGGATTTAACTGTTGTCTGCCCATTCGTCTGTCTTTCATTAATCTTGAGCATGGAGTTAAGTAGATGAAATCTGAGACCAGATATGGAAACATTTAGGGCAAGAGTTCCTGATTAACTATATACAAACTTCTGGTGCAAACTGGAAAGTCACATTATTTCAATTTAAAACTTTTCCCCTGAAGGAAGTTAATAAATGACTGGCACAACTGTATTGTTAAAGCAAAAGTATGATGTACAGGCAAGACGCTATTACTAATTTGAGATGAATATATTTTCAATTAAATTAATTAACAGCATGATTAAAATTGCAGCCTGGCATTGTGACCATGTCACAATAAATAAATGCTCATTGAAATTATATCTTATAATGTTTCTTATATTTTAAAAGACAAGAATTAAAATTTAACTTAAATTAGTAAAAAAAACTCAAGTAAAAATTCCTCAAAAATTGTGGTATAATAAGTCTGTTTTAATAGCCAAAAAAGTAGCTATAAAAGAACAAAAATCATACAAGATTACACTGCTGGAGAGGTGCCGCCATTTTATTGATCTGTTGCCAGTTGCAGTCACCGCCGCCTCTGACCCTGAAGCTTCACGTGTCAGAACCACGATACCACTGCTCATCCTCCCAACCCTCAAAGACACTCCTCAAAGGTAAAAATAACTAGAAGTTTTACAAATAAAAATCAAAGATTATGTCTGGAATACTGTCATATTTTCAGAACAGTTTGAACAAAGTGAGAAAAATCTAATCTTGATATTTAGAGCACATGGTGAAAAAGTATGGACAACCCTTGCCATTGTTCTAACGGTTCTACTAAAACATGCCTTTGGTCTGTTTTGAGGCTAGAGAAGACTGTCATCTGACCCTCTTGTCTGTTTTCTGGTTAATGCCAGAAAATGTATTCCATTAAGAGGACCCTCTCCATTCTTCTCCAGTCAGAGTGGGTGAGGATATCATCTTATGTAAACAAACCAACAATGGCTGTCCTCATGTCAAATTTTAAGTCTTTCATTTCTTATAAAATTATGTTTTGAAGTATGCTGTGTCTAAAAATGTGCCATCCCAAGCATATCTTGCTTTGCTAATGCCAAGAGCTGGCCCTGTCTACATACGTGCTGACTTGCACTGTCTAATATGCATCGTGTGTAGTTTGTTAATACTGTATTGTGATACTTTGCCATTTACAAATATATTCTCAACAATAGTCCGCTGCTAGGGCTGGTGACTGTGTCGGTTGTTTGAGTCTTTAATCCAATATAAGTATGAAAGGAAAAAATACTTATTTTATTGTTATACTAAAATTCACAAACTACCAGTTTTTTATTTAAATTTATTTTTAGTCTGTATAATAAGATGCACTTAAAAAATGAAAATGGAGTTTTCTGATTTATTATAGATTGCATTACATATATGTAATATACAAAATATTTTATGGGCTTCCTACCCATGACTTGTATGCAATTTGGCCACCACTTGGAAAGTGGAAGCATTACTGAGATCATTCTTTGTCAATATAAACAAATCTCTGTAAAGTAGAAGTTAACCACAAGAAAACTATAATACAGAAAGGTATGATATATAAACAGTTCAGATAAAACATATGCTCAACCAATATAATCTCCACCCACTCCACTGTGAGCTATTTCTGTTTAATTACATCAGCAATAATGGGTTGTATTAATATGATATTGTTGTATTTAGTTTTTGTATGAAATTTTAATATATTTAGGTGAAAGGGTGAATGACTTTAGGAAACAGGAAATGTTCAATAATTTTATGAACTAAAATAACAGAGCCAGGGTTTTAAATATGCAGAATTTTGCTCTATATAATAGTTTTGTTGAATAAATTGTAACAGGAAAGCAAAGGAAAAGCTATAAATAATAATATATTGCACATCTTTCAAACACAACAGAGAATATAAGCTTATCATTTTTTATGTTTTAATTATTTTAATATTCAAGAATGATTTTTCTTTTATGACATTAAGTATGAATATATAAAAGATTTAAATATATCTATTGTAAAATTTTAAATATTTATTTAGTTCTTCAGTTCTATATTCATTAAGTCTTAAATTATTTGTACAGTGATTGACATTTGCCATTTTCTTCAAAACAGATACTCTATGAATCTATTTGAAATCTTAACAATGATTAAAATGCTAATATAATTCAATAAAGCAATAGTGTATTAAAGTAAAATATTTTTCATACTGGTTTATGTCTCATCATCAGATCAAAAACTTTAACAGTATTTTATTTTTTGTTTTCAAGGAGTCAATAGTTTACTGAGATAATATGCATATTATCTCAGTAAACTATTGACTCCTTGAATTTTATTTAAATTTTGTGATTGTTAGCTTATAATTCCAAATGTTAACATTCCATTGAATGTATTGATCCAGCTTGTTTAGTTAAATGTATATTGTTTTCAGCTGTACAAAAAAAATACATTGTGTTTCCATCTGTACAAATTACAATTTATATTTTTATATTATTTTTTCCATATTTTTCTGATTTTAATTTATTTTTCAATGATGGTTGGTCCAATCAACCAACCATCATTGAAAAATGAATTTAATTTGTTTTTTTTAAAGTACAATTAACTGTCCAAGTTAAAATTTGCAACTGTATGTTCAGTTACTATCTAATTAATTTGTTAGAAAATCGTGATTAATTGGCATAAATATCTTTATATTTCATATAAAATGAAATATAAAGATTATTATAATGAAATATAAAGATGTTTCCTATTTGAATAAACTGTGCATTAATAGATTTAGATTGACTAATTGTAAAAATTCATTAAAATTTTAAAAACTAAATTCATAGTCTATTACAATGTTTCTAATACTAACTGGAAAATAAAATTTTGTTTATTGATTTAATTCTTAATTTAATTTTTTTCTTATTTAATTCTTACTTGTTTATTTATTGTCTAAACTTACGATTAAGATAGAGAGAGAACTATTTATTTTATTGTGTCATTCATTATCTTAAAGTTATTATAAGGATCTGTGTAGCTCTTCTATGATATCTATGTTGACATTTACATGTTCTTGTCTAATATGTACTGTACTGTACATGATATATATCAATAAATTCTTGAGTCAAAATAGTTGTTTGACAGTTTCCTTATGTAGAAAGATATTTTAAACATTACAAAGTGCATGATTAGTCTCAAAACTGTCCTTGATAAATAACTTATTCAAAGAGGGTGTAAATTTATACATATTCATATACTCATATACATATTCATGTACTCATATACATATTCATATATAGTAACTGAATACAGTATATTATATATATTCAGTTACTAAATAACATTTATTATAATTTGATTTTTTCTGAAGCTTCATTTGTCAAGATTGTCATATATAACTATTTGTAAAACTTTTAGGAGTCTTGATAGAAAATTATAAAAATTTTTGATATTTCCTATAAAAGAATAATAATAAATTTGGTTGTTTCAAAGTATATTTAATGCTTTCTGTTTTCATCATTAATGTTTTTATGATTTGCAGGAGAGAGAACCTAGATTTATTTTGATTTGCTATAACATGGCCAAGTGAAAGAACGTTTTAGAAAAAGAGATATTTGGACAAATTTGTAATAAATGCCATGGGATTATAATGAACTGTGAGCTTTGTGAGACTTTTCTTACTGTCCACAAATTTAAGAAATTTTATAAATGACATCATTTAGTTTTTTTTGATCAAAAGAAAATCTATTATTATTGATTGAATTCTTACTGTCAATATAATATTCTTTTCTAATGTACTGAAGATCATGGCAGTGTTGGTCTGGATAGCCTTTATGCCAGAAAACAACAGCAGTAGCCAATAATGAAGAAAATTATAATAGAAGTTATGAAATGAGTTAAACTTTATTATTAACTAAAAGTACCAATTTATACAGGAGACAGGAAAGGGGGTTTTATCTTCAGTTAATGTTCTTGTAATCTATGATTTCTTTTTTGGATTCATTACATTCTGAAATATCAAACTAACATTCAAATTAATTATGCCATGGAATTGTATGATTTAATTAAAGTTTATTGCTCTCACAATAATCTCCTTTAACATAATTGAGAAACTATTGGCAAATATTGTTTGTAAATATTATGAAATTTATCTTACTGTCGGGTAGAAAATAGAGAAAAATGTTAGTTTAATCATTTCAAGGCTATGGATTAAAATGTGTATTCATCTGTGTTTATTTTAATGGTTAGGATGATTGATGATTTTTGACGTGGAAAAAAAATAATTGTGTAATAACTCTTGTGAAAGTTTCACTGTCAAAATTATCACAAAATGTAATATTGGATTCTGTGATATAGTAACAAAAGAATTGTTAAATTCTGTGTAACTAAACTGAGACATTCTAATATATTAGTGCAATATACTACATGATGTATTATACATACTTGTTCCATTCTTTAGATTTAGATCTATTTGAATCAATGCATGCTCTGCAGGCTGTCTTTATCATTCCAGATTTATATTATTACTTTTATTTTTTGCTATTTTATTTGCTTTTAAATTTGTTAATGGTAATTATATTTTTATTTATTCTATTTCCACACAATTGTTATTGAATTTGTACATATTATAAACATCTCAAAGCCTAACGATTATATTAAAGCCAAACAATTAATGGATTAAATTGGGCTACATTACTGCTACTAATAATTATTAAATTCCAAGTAATTTGGCACTAGAGGTAAGTGTTAGGCACCATCTCTTTTAAAAAATATAATAATTGTAATTAAATTAATATTTATTAAATAATTTAGAAAATTTTGGAAGAAAAGAATCAGCCCGGAGTGGGACTCAAACTTGCAACAATGTGGTGTGTTTTTGAGTCTCGATGACTGTTCTACATGGATGAAAGCATTTACTTTCATATAGTTTTTTATATTTTCTTGCTGATTATTGGTTATATATGCAGTATTTATTTATGTACTGTACATCTGGTTTGAGTACAGGCAACCCCCATATAACACGGCACTTTTATAGCACGGATTTACTCTGACACGGTTTGAGAATTGGGTAAAACCCTCGTACAACAGGAAATGTAATAAATTTTTACATACTTAAGTAATAATAGTTCACAAAAATTATTATTTTCGTGAACTATTAGTACTTAAGTATGTAAATTTTCTCTTCTCGCCGTCTGTCGATACACATGGTCCTTCTCGAAACTTGTTGCTAGATCGAGACGCTTCTGCTTCTGATGTTGCCGAATGTTTTTCTCTTATTCCATACTTGCTTTATTCTTCATAAGTACTTAGCACCATATAAGAAATTTTATAAAGACCTTTTAACTAGAAGCAAGCAATCTAAAATTACATACATTTTGCAAAAGGTAAAGCATGGATNTACACAAATACAATAATAGGAACAATACAGTGTTAGCAGATTTTGCTAATATGGATAACACAAGCATCTTCTGGGACTATGCAGATATTGTGGAATGCAGCATTTCCTTCCTATGTATCTAAGACTGAACAAGTGCATATATATATATATATATATATATTGACAAGAAACTTTGGGGACTGCCTGAATGCTAAAGATTGTGAATGTCTATCCCTGACATGGAAACATGCAATATTCAAAAATCTTTAGCTGTTTTATGTGTAAGTTTTGTCTTATTGTTATTGTATGGTTAAGTATTTTCATGTGTTATTTATGTTTTTATATATATATTGATGTTGTTATTTTTCATTTATTACAAATTTTCAAATGTTTTTGTTGAATGTTCTAAAGATTCATTATTAAAGAACTTATTGTCTATATACTAGGCATGACTGGCACTAGAGTTTATGCTTCCTAGGACAAGACATGCATTTGACACCTCTTATCCCCCTACAAAGTTTTAAAATGCCATATCTATTAGAAGTGGGAAGAAATTTTTGAATGTTTTTAAATCTTAATTTTATTTAAAATAGTTTAATTTGACTTACATTACTATAATAGTTTTACTGTTTGTTATTTTCACTCAAATTTTATGAAAATTTGCCACCTTGGGCAAATGCCCAGTTTGCCCATGTAACACCATTCCCAAAACTAGGCCAAAAATGTTACAAAATATTTCAGTTTAAAATGGTGGTTTATTCTTCAGAATAGTACTGTACATGATGATAATATCACAACCTTTTTATAAATTATTGTTAGAGCAGCAGTTCCCAAAGTGTGCACTGCTGCACCCTAGGGTGCCATGTCCTTCTCACAGGGGTGTCATGAAATATTGTAAAATTTTCATAATTTTACTTCTACTTTCAATTCAGTGTGATAAGATGCAACATCTAGCAGACCTGGTGCAAATCATTAACTCAAGGTGGCATATAGAATCGCAAAATGTAAAAAACCTTATACCATCAAAGAAAAACTCATTCTACTGGCTGTTGTAGATATGGTAAACATTATGATTGGTGAATCTGCTGGGAAGCAGCTTTCAAAAGTGCCTTTGTCCAATGACATCATCAATTGCAGAAGACAGCACATAGCAAAGGACCTCTAATGTTCAGTTAATTGAAAAAATAAAAGGAAAGGAATTTGGGTTGCAGCTGGATGAGGACACAGATAATAATAATGATGCTCACTTCATTTGCAATGTACAGTTTATAGATAGTAATAACATTATAAAAGACTTTTTGTTTTGTAAAAGTATCACTGCTGGTGCTAAGGCTCATGACTTGTTCAAGATCCTTGATATTTTTATATCCAAAAATGATTTGGAATGGACCAAATGCATTGGTATCTGTACTGATGGTGCTTATTCTATGTCCAGCTGTTATGGAGGATTGCAAGCACTTTTTCAAAGCAAAAACCCTCATTCACTGTAACCCATTGCATTATTCACAGGGAAGCACTCGCATCAAAATATCTGAGTCCTACATTAAACCAGGCCTTAGAATATGTATGAAATGTAGTAAACTTTATAAAACTTGGCCATTGAAGAAATGATTTTTCAAAAAACTATGAGGATATGAGATCTGGGCCATGTCTTTGTTGTACTACAACACTCTGAGAAAGTACAAAACATTACCACCAGAGAGTGATGGCTCTCTCGAGGTAATGTTTTATCTTGTACGTTTGAACTGCAACAGGAAATTTACATTTTTCTTAAAGAGGATGATTGCAAGTATGCTGAAAATTTTGTTAAGATTTTTTGGTAAACTAGCATAGTTATGTGATATTTTTGAAAAGCTGAATGCTCTGAGTATCGTTCTGCAGAGAAGCAACATGCACCTTTTAAAGTTGATTGAGAAAATTTCAGCTTTTATAAAAAAAATTAAAACTATGGAAATGAAAATAAATGAAAAGAAGGAGGAAAAGAATGCAAAAGTTTTTGACCTCCAATAGAGTTGATTTCTCTCAAGGTATGAAATCTATTTTTGAAGAACATTTATCACAGCTTATCACCTGATTTGAGAAATATTTTCAAAATGATAATATCAATAAATTTGCAAGGATTCAAGATCAATTCAATGTCAGTGCTCCATCTGAATTTACTGCTGCAGAAGAACAGAATCTTATTGAGTTGTCTTATGACAATATGTTGAAAACAGTATTTAGCAGCATGGAATTAACTAAATTTTGGATATCAATGAAAGATGAATATCTCTCACTGAGTGGTGAAGCTCAGAGAATCTTAAATTAATTAAACTAATAAATTAATTACATTTACAACTTATTAGTTGTGTGAAGCTGAGTTTGTCACTGTGATAAAAACCAACCATTACACGAAAATCAATGTGGAAAAGGAAATGAGGGTGTGGCTGTGTCCAGTTTTATTCCAAGATTTGAGAAAATTTGCACTGATCAACAGGCTCATCCATCCCACTAATTATAATTAATTGAATTTGTTCAATTACATAAGTAATATAAAACCTTCAACACTGACGTTCCAAATATTGTCGAACCTGAGGAAGGCTGTTAAATATAGCCGAAAACGTTAGTTTGATTAAAGAAATTGCTAGAAAAAGTGTTGAAGGTTTTATATTTTATTACTTATTTACAGAAGTTCTAGCTTTCCGTGCATAGAATTGTTCAATTACATTTTGATTATCTTAAATACATGTTTTATTTAATGTCCTAACTCTTTAATTTAAAAAATATTGGCTATTTTGCAAATTGTACTTGTTAGAATTTTAGATAGGGCACCTTGGGAAAATGATGAATTTAGCAAGGGTGTCAAGAATCAAAAAAGTTTGGGAACCGCTGTGTTAGAGGATTATTATTCTGTTGTTTCATAGTTAATTTCTTAAATATAATGTTTTAGCTTATACATTATAATGCTGTTATTTCTACTTTTTTTTTTTTTAAATTAACTAATTTCCAAATAGTTAAAGTTACATTTGTGCTTTGTCATGTTTTGATTCATAAAGACATAAATTCATTTTCATTTTATATGTTTTTTTTAGAATTAAAATTTCATAGTTAGGATGTGACTTTCTGGAAATGTTGACTCAGACTACTTTCAGTTTATCTGTTTTTGGTGATTATATTTATAAAATAAACATTTATCTGAGGTAATATTTAAACAAACATTTCTTGCAGGACAGCAGTATTCATTGCTTGTTGTCATTTTTCAAACTACTGTACCTTATTTTTAGAATGAATTAACCACAAAAATGCTATTTTTATAATAACTATTTTTTAGAGGAAGTTTTAGAAGTAGTGTTGCCACCTTTTGAAAATCACTGACCCGGACGGCATGTTAGGTTTGTTGGAACAGAAGTTCCTGAGAATGCGCTATGTCATTTTACAATGTGAAGAATAACGTGCATAATGGTTCTAAATCAGTTATAGTTAAGGACTTGCATAGGAGTAACGTAACCTAAATTAAGACAGAATGGGTACAGATAACTTAGCTCTATTTGAGACGTGCACGATAGTACAGGTAAAAAAAAAAAAAAAAGGTCAACAGGGGTTGTGCGCCACATGTTGGTGTAAACAGACTCTAACATGGCAGAATTGCAGATCAGTTTCAGTGAGTGTGAGTTCTTTTGCTATTAAAATAGTGTAAATTTGTAGAAATATTTGCAAGAACTTTGTTTCATCGTAATTTCACAATTTCTACAAAACTCCCGGACAAAATTGATAGTTCACCCAGACAGTGGGTCAATTCACAAACTGTTTGGGTGAAAACCAGACAGATGGTAACACTATTTAGAAGTAATCTAAGAATGGTTCTAAAGATATATATATATATATATATATATGCACTAAACAATGTTTAAGTAAAAAAATATATTTTTTTATCATGAAATATATTCTGACAGTTGATAGAATTGTAAATGATTTGTCCAGTATTGACTTACTGTAGCTAATTTATCATCTGTCCATTTTTAAGTTACTATTTGTGTTCATTAATTTGATCTATAAAATTATTTATAGAGCTGATAATTGTTTTAAATATTAATGAACAGTTGAGAGGATTATATAAATTTTTATAATTGAACAATCACAAATTAACTAGTATAATAACTATTCTGTGACAATGCCGAAGGGCCCCCTCTATGCTTTGGCACTACAGGACCGAAGGGTCACCATTGCATCGGCGACAACTGCAATGACAAATTTATCAGGACTGACACCACTCCTGGCTAGACACAGAGACCGCTACGTTTGCATTTATGCACGAGCAGTCGTGTCTGTGGGCGGTTGGACTCAGGATGGAGATCACTTGAGGAAGTGCATCCAACACAATTCTAACAATAACAAAATTTGTTTATTAAACTAGTTCTACAAAATGGTATTTACCTCTAAAGCTTCTTCGTGAGAACCGAGTTGGAGAGAGAGAGCTTACATAACATCGTGGGTCGTTATAAATACCTGAAGCACTATGTACGGATTTTCAGATTTTTGTGGAGTCGTTGGGGAGCCTTGGGAATGTCTCTGTTGCCTCGGATGGCGGTTAAAGTTTATCGAAAGTTGAGATCCGTTAGTTCTTCGTAGGTGTTCCCAGAGAAACACTGGATATTCGGGAGGAGTGCGCGGCGACGAGCGATGATGATAAATCCTTTCGGCAGGCACACACGGAAATTTCTCACGGACTCTTGACCCCTGTCACTGTTCCTCGAGGTCTTCTCTTTATTTCCAAGTCACGTCATTTTCCACCAATAGTGAATTTTTTGTTGTAGTTCCCAGTGACACATTCTGAGTTCCCTGGGAAAGGAAATGACTCCAGGAAGAGAATTGCACTCATCCTCTGGTAATAAAATGGAAAAGGTTTCTTTTTCCTCTGAGATTTAAATGAATTTTTTGAAAAATTTCCAAATAAAATTGTGGGTTTTCCCCTTTCCAAGTCCGATCTCTCACAGTTTTATTAATGTTTTTTATGAGTACGTTTCCAATTTTATTAGACGGACATATAAAAGTTGAAAGAAAAATATATCACAAGAATATCACTCTTTTTTTTTGATAATTAAAATAATCAGATATTTTTATAGACAATGCAACATATCTCCAACTTCTCTATCTAAACTAATGAAACATGAGTAGTATTTTTTCCCGTGAAGCCATCTCAACAAGAGGTACTCTTTCATATAGGGATATGCATTTTGGACATTTTTTGTCTCAGAAACTGAAGTGGGACAAAAAATAATATGTTTCATTAACTGTACAAATAAAAGGAAGTGAGAGGAAAAAGAATAGGTAAACTAAATAAACTCTTTACACTAATAAGTCCTTTGATTGATGTTTCAGATTTAACTCATTGTCATTAGATTCTTTCTGAATATCTTTGCATTGAGTGTTAGTGAAGTTTAATTGATGCTCAATAAAATTAAAGGTTTAATTTAGTTAATTCAATTGTAATGCTGATTATCTATTTGTAATATGTAACAAAACACTATTGCAGTTTTTTAGATTATCACAACAGTATAAATTAACTGATTATAAAAGTTAGATTAGAAATGACAATAGTGATGATCTATTTATTATGATAGCCTAATAAAATTTAATAATATGTTTGATTTTAAGAATTTTATAAGTAAAAAANTCTTTCAATATTAGCTACTGGAGTCCAAATAGCTTGATGAAAAATTCTGATGCCAAAAAAAAAAAAAAAAAAAGTTCAACAACTCACTGTGCGTTTAGAGTTAACCTCCATTACAAATCTCGTAAGTACAGCGTAGAATGTTGATAAAGCATGATAATGTGAAAAAGTGAAAAATGTATCTGTAATCTCTATCTACAATTCAGTCTCTATGGGGTGACACCACAATGAGATCTCGCATCACCTCAAAATCTTCCTAGTGCAACCTCTGGTTTGGCCCATGGAAAAAGTTTTCTTTCCAATTTGGCCCAGGGTAAAAATTGTTGGCCACCCCTGCACTAGGACCATATACGTCACTTGACGCACAGATATGATCCCACATTACATCACCTTTTAAGAAACAGCAAGGACAAGATATTAGAAGATGAAAAATTAGGAGTCTACATAATTTCAGTACAAATAGATAACAATGGATACATAAAATACACGAGAAGTTTTGAACAAAGGATTAACATACACAAATACAATAATAGGAACAATACAGTGTTAGCAGATTTTGCTAATATGGATAACACAAGCATCTTCTGGGACTATGCAGATATAGATTGACTGTGTTAATTTAAAAAATTATATATTAGTTTTATTTTATTTTTGTTACATAAAGTATCTAATTAAAAAATGGGTATTTTCTATATCGACTACAAAATAAAATATTTAATTTTAAAAATGACACTTAATAAAATAAACAGTGAAACAGTATATATTTATAAAAATAGAATGTAACAGCTTTGCTTCTGTGTGTAATCAACAATGCATAACAGTATTACTTGATCAATTTTACTTTTGTGAAATCTGAACAATAAGTTTAGTTATTATTTAAAGAAAAATCTTTTTGCAAATGCTATTATATTTATAAAGTTAGTCTTTACATAATCTGTGAAGTCCAATGTGTAAAATCTACAAACAATACAAACTGAAGATGGAGACACTTGTCAAAATTATATTTTTCTGCTTGTTTCATCTTGTTGTTAATTACAGATAATAGAAAAATTTGTATATTGGTAATTTGGCATTTTACATTAAATTTTATAATAAAAATAATTAATAAGGTTATTTATTTTTTAGTCATTTATTGAAATACATGAATGAAATATTAAAAAAGCAAATGTGATTTTACCAAACAAGATAAATCTTGTTGTTGTTACACATGATAGAAAAAAAAAACCTTATTTTCTGAGTAAAATAGAGAAGTTGAGTAATGAAGTCTCAGTTAAATTCACCAAGTTAAGTGCATTTGTGTGTTATATACAAAATAAGAGAAATGATAAAAAAATTACCATTTGATACACAAGTGAAAGAAGTGCATATTTCAACCGGATAAAAAATGTTTAATAAAAATATATTAGCCGGGACATAAACATATTTTAAACAAATTCACAAAAGGATGCTTCTTTGCGCATAACTGTATAAGTGTCTTTTATCTATTGTTTGTTCATATGTATTATATTTTTTAAAGTGTGCCAGCCACCATCAAATGGAACTTTTTAACATTTTACATATTGAGATGGTGAATAATAACCTCAAAAGAAAGGTCACAGTGAAATTGTTATATACTAAAAGCGTATGAAGGAACAATACGCCTTTAGTTTATAACAATTTCACAAAAAATTCTTCTTTGGACATAACTGTTTAAGTTATGTCCAAAGAAGAATTTTTTGTGAATTTTTTTAAAGGGAAGAAAATATTTCATAATTCATACTGAACACTAACAAAACAGTATTAATATAAAAATATTATTGGATAAAATTCCCAGGAAATATGATGTGACTTTATATTATATTATTCAGTGATTACAGTCAAACTGCAATAAAATGCAGTCTCATATATCATCATCCTCATAAAGTGCCATTAAATGGCATGTTGGGAATCATTGAATTTTAATGTGTCATTATCAAATTAACATAATACACCTGTTTGATTATGTAACAATTTATATTTGAATCCAGCCAATGTTCTTCTGTAAATGCTATTTTCATGTAACATCACTAAGCTGAAGCATAGTTCAGAACAATGCCTTAAATGAATTTATTAGTTTTTAATTCCATTGCTGGATACAAGTGAGAGTTTGTGATGTATTTTGGATTACTGTAAGGTCCAGTTAGTGTAGAAAGAATTTATAATCATCTGGACGAATGATAATCATCTTAATTGATTTTAAGCTCCATCAGTGACAACTCATATGGACTGTCTTAAAGTGGAACAGAAAAGTTGCACATCAGTATATTTTTTATATAATTTGTTGACTTTAAAAGAGAAAATATGTTCTAATGTATACATCAAACTGTTTTCTCATCTGTTATACTAATAGTCAGTGCAATGAGAGATTAAGTTTGGTGAATACTAACTGTGCCTATTTTAGGGGAGGTAATTGTGACAGGATTGGTTCATTAGTTATAACATTTTTCTTCAAAGAGCATTTGTATAAACAAAAATTAATCTTCTGTAGCCTGAGTGTTAATTGGGAAATTAGAGGAGGACAGAGGGTTGATCTATAAATTTAATAGTCACACACACTTACTTTGACACAGACTGTTTTCTGAAGAGTCTTGGGATTCAAGGTTGAGTTCTGAGCAAGTTTAATGGAGCTTGGAGCTTTGAAAAGGAGTTTATAAAAACCAGCAGTGAAAAGTTTTGACACAAAATACTATCCACCCTGTCACCCTATCTCCCCTAAAATAGGCACAGTTAGTATTGACCAGGTGCAGCCTGTCATTGTGCTAACTGCATTAGCTTGTTGTTATGATACACTTCAATACAATATATCAGCATTTAAGGCATTGTACAGTAGTCCAGGATAAGGAAGGTAGCAAAATCATTATATTACAAAATTAAAATGATCAATAGTGTCATTTAGGTAATTCTAATAAACACACCATTCCAAAAAAATACTCCAAAGTTCAAATTCTCAGTCTGATTGAAATCAATACACAAACAGGTAGAACTATATGATACTAGGACAGGCACGGCCAAGCCAACATACGGCCCAAGGGGCCAAATCCGGCCCATCTAATGAATTTATGTGGCCCGTGGCCCGTGATCAATCTTTCAATATTAGCTACTGGAGTCCAAATAGCTTGATGAAAAATTCTGATGCCAAAAAAAAAAAAAAAAAAGTTCAACAACTCACTGTGCGTTTAGAGTTAACCTCCATTACAAATCTCGTAAGTACAGCGTAGAATGTTGATAAAGCATGATAATGTGAAAAAGTGAAAAATGTATCTGTAATCTCTATCTACAATTCAGTCTCTATGGGGTGACACCACAATGAGATCTCGCATCACCTCAAAATCTTCCTAGTGCAACCTCTGGTTTGGCCCATGGAAAAAGTTTTCTTTCCAATTTGGCCCAGGGTAAAAATTGTTGGCCACCCCTGCACTAGGACCATATACGTCACTTGACGCACAGATATGATCCCACATTACATCACCTTTTAAGAAACAGCAAGGACAAGATATTAGAAGATGAAAAATTAGGAGTCTACATAATTTCAGTACAAATAGATAACAATGGATACATAAAATACACGAGAAGTTTTGAACAAAGGATTAACATACACAAATACAATAATAGGAACAATACAGTGTTAGCAGATTTTGCTAATATGGATAACACAAGCATCTTCTGGGACTATGCAGATATTGTGGAATGCAGCATTTCCTTCCTATGTATCTAAGACTGAACAAGTGCATATATATATATATATATATATATATACATATATTGGCAGTTTTGTTTTCAATCTTTGATGGTCCACAAAACAAAGACAAGTATTAATAACAAAATGAATTTATTACCAAAAGTTAGGTACAAACATGATTACTTTTCTACATATAATCACCATGAAGTTTGAGGCATTTGTCATATCTGTGGACAAGCTTTTCCATCCCCTCTTTATAGAATGACTTTAGATGTTACCACCAGTGACTTTAGATGGGCCCTAATGTTGTTTTAAAGATCATCATTAGTCTCGAACCTTTGCCCTCCTTGCCACAATACANATTATTTATAGAGCTGATAATTGTTTTAAATATTAATGAACAGTTGAGAGGATTATATAAATTTTTATAATTGAACAATCACAAATTAACTAGTATAATAACTATTCTGTGACAATGCCGAAGGGCCCCCTCTATGCTTTGGCACTACAGGACCGAAGGGTCACCATTGCATCGGCGACAACTGCAATGACAAATTTATCAGGACTGACACCACTCCTGGCTAGACACAGAGACCGCTACGTTTGCATTTATGCACGAGCAGTCGTGTCTGTGGGCGGTTGGACTCAGGATGGAGATCACTTGAGGAAGTGCATCCAACACAATTCTAACAATAACAAAATTTGTTTATTAAACTAGTTCTACAAAATGGTATTTACCTCTAAAGCTTCTTCGTGAGAACCGAGTTGGAGAGAGAGAGCTTACATAACATCGTGGGTCGTTATAAATACCTGAAGCACTATGTACGGATTTTCAGATTTCTGTGGAGTCGTTGGGGAGCCTTGGGAATGTCTCTGTTGCCTCGGATGGCGGTTAAAGTTTATCGAAAGTTGAGATCCGTTAGTTCTTCGTAGGTGTTCCCAGAGAAACACTGGATATTCGGGAGGAGTGCGCGGCGACGAGCGATGATGATAAATCCTTTCGGCAGGCACACACGGAAATTTCTCACGGACTCTTGACCCCTGTCACTGTTCCTCGAGGTCTTCTCTTTATTTCCAAGTCACGTCATTTTCCACCAATAGTGAATTTTTTGTTGTAGTTCCCAGTGACACATTCTGAGTTCCCTGGGAAAGGAAATGACTCCAGGAAGAGAATTGCACTCATCCTCTGGTAATAAAATGGAAAAGGTTTCTTTTTCCTCTGAGATTTAAATGAATTTTTTGAAAAATTTCCAAATAAAATTGTGGGTTTTCCCCTTTCCAAGTCCGATCTCTCACAGTTTTATTAATGTTTTTTATGAGTACGTTTCCAATTTTATTAGACGGACATATAAAAGTTGAAAGAAAAATATATCACAAGAATATCACTCTTTTTTTTTGATAATTAAAATAATCAGATATTTTTATAGACAATGCAACATATCTCCAACTTCTCTATCTAAACTAATGAAACATGAGTAGTATTTTTTCTCGTGAAGCCATCTCAACAAGAGGTACTCTTTCATATAGGGATATGCATTTTGGACATTTTTTGTCTCAGAAACTGAAGTGGGACAAAAAATAATATGTTTCATTAACTGTACAAATAAAAGGAAGTGAGAGGAAAAAGAATAGGTAAACTAAATAAACTCTTTACACTAATAAGTCCTTTGATTGATGTTTCAGATTTAACTCATTGTCATTAGATTCTTTCTGAATATCTTTGCATTGAGTGTTAGTGAAGTTTAATTGATGCTCAATAAAATTAAAGGTTTAATTTAGTTAATTCAATTGTAATGCTGATTATCTATTTGTAATATGTAACAAAACACTATTGCAGTTTTTTAGATTATCACAACAGTATAAATTAACTGATTATAAAAGTTAGATTAGAAATGACAATAGTGATGATCTATTTATTATGATAGCCTAATAAAATTTAATAATATGTTTGATTTTAAGAATTTTATAAGTAAAAAAGGATTTTTTATAATCATTTATTTTTTTGTCATAAAAATAAAACAATCAAAATCCAACATTTCAATTTTTTATAATTAGAATAAATTATATTCAAATGATTTTCATTATTTGCTTTAAAATCTAATTTTTATTGAAAATGATTTTCTTCATAATCATTTCTTAATAAACTGTGTAATCACTTTCTGATAAATTGCCTAAATTTCTTTGTGATGTGATAGATAATGTATCTTCATCCTCATGAAAAATTCCTTTTGTGAAAGAAAATCAATGTCTCACTCGATCAGTATAACTATAAACTTTCATTTTCTTCCAAAAATTACTTTTAATTTCTAAGAGATCTTTATTTTCAAAAGATTTTTTTGATTGTGTGAATATGCTAATATTCTTTAAATGAATCTAAAATTTATGATAGTGTTTTTGTTTGAATTTTTAAAATTTTTTATATATATGCATAAATTGTTATAATGTTTGATCAAAGAAACCAAGAAATAAACAGTTTTAGATACATGTAATTCTATCTAAATTTGTGCAGTGATTTGAGCTTAATACTGGCAAGATGATAGATTGACAGTTAATTTATCATTCTTGATATTTGAAATTTTTTATTAAATGTTTCATCATTAAGTCTTATTAGTTGGATTGTTATATGTTTACATTCATTAACATTTCTGTCAAAAGGTGCAAAATTATTCTCATTGTATTTGTTTTTTTTATTTTGTAGTTATTCTAATTTACCATGATAATTTTTTTTATTATTTCTCTTATCGTAAATATTCTTCTTTTCCTCTTGTATTCTTTTTTATATGATTTTCTTTATAGATTAAATTAGTATTGAATGTTTCGATTATTTACTAAATTTAATAGATCATAGATGAATCACATAAATTTTGGCAGTAATGATTTGTATATTTTTCTCTCTTTTTAAGATTCATTTCAAAAGTCTAATGAAAGAAATTCTTTAATGTAATTATTCTTATACATCTTATCTTTTTGGTTTGACAGAAGTCTTTCCTTTTAGATTTTTTTTCTTGCTCATTTCTCTTTGTATAAACTTTTATTTTTTCCTTAATTTGGTCATCTGTCTCCTATTTCTTCAAATACTGCTAATTGTATCTTTGAAAGTCTTTTGTATTGTCTCTAAGTCATGATTGATGATACCTTTAATAATACAATGCCTGGAATCTAGAATGACTTTTCCTTAATTATGTAATTATTTTCTATATCTAAACTTAAAAAGTCTTACAGATTTAAAATTATTGCTTTTGTATTAAACCTAAGGAAGATATAAATATAGAAAGTATTTGATAATTACTGAGTAGTAGTCTTGGATTTTAGATATTATATAATTAAATTTGGTTATCAGTAAAGAGAAATTTTTAAAAAAAAAATCTATTTATTATTCATGTGTAAATTTTTTTTTTCTTTTTGCTTAACTTGAATAATTAATTTTTCTAATTCATAGAGTTCTCACATTGTTTAAGAAAGAGTTATATATCTTTCATTATAACTACAAAGAAATTATTAACCCATATCCTTGGCCATAGACCATGACTTATATAAGTGGTACCTCAGGATACGAACGCCCCAGCATATGAAATTTTCAGGATATGACATGAAAATCGAACATATTTTTGCTCCATGATACGAACAAAAACTCACCATACGACGTTACATTAGTTTGCAGTGCCATTGTTTATTCACTTCTGTTCATTGGTCTCGGTCCATGTGTTTGCTTTGTTGTGGAAGGATCTTGCTAGATAAAAGAAATCTTGAGGTATTATCAGAAAGTGACCGATTTTATTGAAACGAAACATTCCGAAAAGGTTCACACTGGTCATATTGCTGTTCGGAGTAATGACATTTGCCTAAGTCATTTTAGAAACATTTTAGAAAGTATGGAAAGCCAAACCTCTTTGGATAGATATTTTACCAAGCGACCTCTATCCAGTAAAAGTGCTGGTGGAAGTGAAGAAAGAAAGCAAAAAGCAGTGAATAAAAATTAAAAAAATATATATATATATATATAAAACAACACTAACTTTTTTATCTTTTCTAAGTTATTTTTAAGTTATTGTTACATTATGTTATGTAAGTTAAATTTTAGTATCATTTCCCTTCTTCCTCTCCTTTGTCACCAGTTTACACCTTCACCGTCATCTATCCTCAAAGGTAAAGCGCAAATAAAACTACATTTTTTTTATCAATTATTATTCTATTATGGTTATTTATACATTTACAACTACAAAATGCATTTTTTCAGTGTTTTCCTTACTATCGTTATTTTTTTAAATGTACTACTTAGCTTTAATTTCAGTGTATTTTTCTTGTTGGAATGAATTATTTGGTTTTAAATGTAATTGTATGGAAAATGACTTACTTTACGATATTTTCATGATACAATCTCGGTTTCGGAACGGATTAATTTTGTATCCTGAGGTACCACTCTATTTATAAAATTTGTAGTACAGAGTGCCCGAATAGTTACTGTGTGGTGAGAAATTTGTAATGACATTAAAGTTGTATGTCCGGCATTGCATACGAGACCCATAAGTTGTACATCCTGTGTTTCCACTTTGCAGTAGAAGATTGCTCACTCACAGATGTTCTGGTTTCTGGAGTATAGTTTTTGGAACATTTCTTTGCTGATTGCATAATCTCCCATGGAATTGGCCCACTGGGTCTCCAAACGTTGTGATTGGATTTTAAGATCTTTGGGGACATTTCCAATATTTGCTATAGGAGAAACTGCATTCCAGATGTGTATTTAAACTGTCATGTGGATACAAGAATCAAGGAAGAAGAGTTTAGTTATTGGTTAGTCTGTGGAGAAGAATCAAAATTTGTTTTGCATAGAAATTTAAAAAACATATATATATATTAGTAGTAATGCATTCATGATTTATTGACTAAAACAGATATAAAAATTAACCAGTGCATTAATTGAAAGGTAATCTATAAAGAAAAAGAAAACTGGCCTAAAGAAAAAAGGAACAATTGTTTTTCTTCAACTGATTAGAATAACAGGTTATTTTCCATAACAGACATAGAAAAGTTAAATGAGTAATTAATTACAGTAAAAAATGATTTTATTTATAATGTAAACATGTTTTAGTTAACTTTTTTATTTAATATAGTAGATTATTGAATACATGTAACTACAGTAATACCCCGACTTACGCAATTTTCAAATCTTGTCGATTCGTCTTTTGTTTGAGCGCCATGCAACTCTTAATTACTCATTTCCCCTCACACTATTGTTCGGCTTACATGTTCGGACGTGTTCGACATATAGCTACAATTTATTTTGTGTTATTCGTATGTATTTATATGCAAAATTATACCCCGACTTACGCGAATTCGACTTACACGGTTATCGCTCGGTCCCACCTATCGCGTAAGTTTGGGGTATTACTGTATAGTATTTTCTTTTTACTGTTTATATGGCATTATAGCCCTTCCAAAAATCAAGAGTTTTAGTTCTTGAACAAAACTTTTAAAACCATACTTTGAACTAAAGGATACATATAGTATTTTCATTTCTGAATATAATAGGTTTTTGTTTTACTGCCATCTTACTTTTTTATTAAAAATGTATTTAAAGATTCTTTTATAAAATTGTTATGATAATCATTAGATTTATATAATTTTGAAAATAAAATTATGCAAATTATTATTAAAATTTGCTCAAATATAGAAAAGTTGACAAATAAAAAAGGATGAAACATGAAAACTTCAAAATAAAATATGGTTTAAAGTTTTTGTTTTACCTTTTCAGTTTTACTTGTTTTATCTCTACATTTTTTAAATACAGTGGAATTTCACTTAATGAGGATAATTTGTTCCAGAATCTTACTCGTAATGCGAAACATTCGTTAAGCAAAACAATTTTTCTCATATAAATTAATGTAAAATACAATAATGCGTTTCATGCTGAAAAAAAATAGTCAAATATTTTATGTATAACATTTATTCAAAGAAAATTGTACAATATACATTGTTAAGGAGCGTTAATTATCATTATCTTTTCTTCTAGCACAGAATGAACCAACTTGGAATTCAAATTCAATTTGCAGAAAACAAAGAGAAATCAAAATTTAATTTGGAATTGGTCATTAAATTTAATATGAGATGGCAGCATAACTGCCTACCTCTAGTCAAATTATTTAATTATAGCCCAAGAATTTGGCATATCGTTTGGCATGTTTATTATATAACAGGGTACAGTTGTTGATTATGTGTAATATGTCTGAACACAAGTTTAGAAAAATGTGTGATTGCAAGTGACACTAAAATGTTAGCGGAACAAGTGCTAAACACATATTGATTTAGCGAGCACACAATCCAGGACTTCCCCTATTCTCATTACTCATTAAGCAAGTCATTTTTTTACAATTTGTTTTTCTTGTTATGAGAAATGCTTGTTAAGCGAGGTTCCACTGTAATTGGTTACTCCAGTGGTCACCATTAGTTATCATTCCAGTTTCGTCATATTATACATTAATTAAGGATTGAAGACGGGAAAATGGTCCAAAATACATTTCTTTGTGTAAAAAAATAGAAAATTCTTTTTCCATCAAAAAAGTGTTCCCTTTGTGATAAGTTCTCCATAGCAATTTTGTTCTTAATTCCAAAGAACAAAAGAGAGAACAAGAAACAATCAAGTACTACATATTTTTAAGTTATATAATTGCTCTTGTTTATCTTTATGAAATACAATGGTAATCCTTTATTTTTGTTTAGGTTAGCTAATTATAAATTATTATAGTTAAAAGGTTATAGGCTAATGAAATACTAAAATACTTTGGCCATGATTTAAACAAAAGTACAATGTGCTATGTGTATTATTTAAGTTGAGTCTGTTATTAATTAACACGCTGATTACCACGTATTACATATGTGCCATACAATAACACTTCTGAAGTAGCCATTTATAGGTGTAATTCACAGAAGTTTCCTTAAATCATATTATATTGGGTTGTTTGGAAAGTAATTTCGTTTTTTTTTCTGTGGAAAAAAACACATTATATTTATAATAAATAAATATTTTATTGAGTTATATATCGACCATTTTGGTCAAATATCTGTTGTCATCGTTTCTGGTAGTATCATGATTTCACATTCATAAAAGTTTTGATTGTTGCTTACAAAATACTGATCCAAGTGATTTTTGACATTGTCATTTCAAGTAAATGTCTTACAGTTAAAAAAATTTGTATAGACCGGAACAAGAATAATCTGAGTATGCTCCATCTGGCGAATATGGCTGGTGTGATAGCAAGTCTCATCTAAGTTATAACAGTTTCTGACAAGTTACCAAACTTGTGTGAAATTTGACATTATCGTGGTAAAACACTACACCTGTTTTGTTGATCAGTTCTGGCCACCTTTTCTGTTTGATGATATTACTCAATTTGTTTACTCGATGGCAGTACATTTTCGAATCAGTTGTTAAATTGTCTGGTAAAAGCTCCAAAAGAAAAAAATTTTCATTAAAATCCCACCAAAGAGAGCATCTCTCTTTAATAACATGTGGAACTCATATATTGAGCTTTGAAACAAAACCAATTTGTTGCAAGTAATCATAAACAGTTCAATTTGACAAATTTAATCTCTTAGGGATTTCACGTGTTGTTATTCGGCAGTTTGCTTCAATCAGTACCTTTATTTTGTTTTCATTGGCTTCAACTGGGCATCCAGAACGTGGTGCATCTTCAATATTGAAATTGCCAGAACAAAATTTTGTAAACCAGTTTTGGCACTGTTGTTCTGTCAATATATCTTCTCCATACATGTCACACAATTTTTTTCTTGCTTGAACAGCATTCTTACCTTTTCGGTAATAAAAGAGCAAAATATGCCGAAAATGCTGCTTTAGATCTTCCATATTTGATGGGACACAAAAAATAAACAATTGCACAAAATCAAACAAAATTTTTTACAAATAAGCCTTAAAATGCTAGCTGTCAAAATATATAATGATAATATGGTTTAGAATGAAAATGGCACGAAAAATACAACTAATCCGTTTAGTGGTAAAAAAAACGAAATTACTTTCCGAACAGCCAAATATAATGCATCTGCAATACAATTAATTTAATGTGTTATTTTATGGGTTTTAAATTGTGTGGTGCCTGTGATTAAGTTTAAATAAAGTTTTTGAGTTGCTGAATAGTAGTTAAATTTCGCATACTGTATTAAAAAAATAATGTGAAGCACAAGATAATAATAGCAGTAAATTTCTTTTTTATTGAATAATTACACAAATACAATTAAGTAATTAACCAAAAATACAAGAACTATATCAGAAGAAATAAACATAGTTCGTTGATCAGTATGATGAAATTGAATCTCTTTCACTAACAAGGAGATGGCCAGACATTGTCCTCTTTGATTTTAATGAAACTTGGTGAGCATGTAGTCCTAAACACAAATAGATCCTTGTCCAAATAATAGGATCCACTTCTCAAAAGTTTTGGAAAAATGGGACTCTGAAAATTGAGTTTGTAGCTTATAAGTCTTTGGAAGATTCACTTCTTATAATTGAAATAGCCAAGTGGATAAGGTACTGTACTAGGCATAGGAACTGCATGATGTAGGTTCGCACCTTTGCACTTTAGTTTTTTTTTTTAATACGTAACAAAATTATTTCATTATTTTACAGTGTTATTAGCATTATTATTACTATTGTTATTTCTCACATTTACAGCTTATAACACAAGAGATTAAAAATCATGATGCTGTTTCCTGTTTAGCAAAATGAAATCTCTGTAGATTTAACTCTTGTATGACATTAAATAAATTTTGATTTCTTCATATTTATTTTCAGATACTTTCACTCTTGATTACATACTATGTCAATACAAGCAAATAAGCTTCAGATGTTACTGTGGACAGACAAAACAGACAAATCTGATATAAAGATAGAGTAGCATAGTCACAGCATCTTTTTAATTGTATATATTATAGACAATTTCCTCATATGCACTCATGTTTGTTACACTTCAGATATAACAATATATCCCTATCTGAAAATCAATAGGAAGAAGTAAATTTTATTTAATGGCATACAACAGCTAAATCTACAGAGACTTCATTTTTACTAAACAGGAAATGATGTCACATTTTTAAATCTCTTTTTATAAACTTTAAACATGAAGAATAACAATAGTAATAATAAAGCAATGATAGTTTTGTCACATATCAAAAACAAAAACAAAAATCTGAAAGTGTGAAAGCTTGAATCTATATCACGCAGCTTCTATGCCTATCATCTTATCCACTCGACTATATCAATTATGAGAATTGAACCTTCAAAAGGCTAATAAGCTAAATATTCAATTTTCAGAGGCCAATTTTATGAAAACATTTGCATAACGATTGCAAAGTGTTCTTTAAATTTTCTTTTCAAAGAATTTGTTTCTTTGTATACAATCTTTACTTTATTAATATTAATTTGACAACTGTGAGCATTACAATGTAAAAATACTGGTGAAGTACTAACTTTTAATCTTACTGCAACAAGATGTTTCGATAGTCTGACTTTTAACTTCCATTTAGTTTCTCCAATGTAAAAACTTGGAATTCCACACATGCACTGTAATCTGTACACCACACCTTCTTCTTCTAATGGATCTTTTTTTATTAATGTTACTTATTTTCATTAATTCAGATAATCTGTTTTTTTTGCATACTATCAGAACATCTTGTTGCAGTAAGATTAAAAGTTAGTACTTCACCAGTATTTTTACATTGTAATGCTCATAGTTGTCAAATTAATATTAATAAAGTAAAAATTGTATACAAAGAAACAAATTGTGTAAAAAGAAAATTTAAAGAATACTTTGCAATCGTTATGCAAAGTAACTCTGTAAATTTAAATAATGGTGTGCTGCCAGTGGAATGCTGGGTAAACCTTGTCGGGTATAAAAGTTGTAAATGCGGGATAGGAGACTGTAATGGAGTTTTATCATAGTTGGCATTTGGGACACTATTGTATATTTATAAGCCCTACTAAAGACACCAGTGAACTGGCAAAATGCATTTAGGGATAAATATGATGTAATAAAGTGTTTTCTCTCTACAAAAACCTGATTTGACTTTTTAACCTTTTAAATTCTATTTCATTTTTTTTAATAAATGTTTTAGAGTTAAAAATTTTTAGTCTTCTATAAGTCAGAAACAAAGGAAAATTAAAATTTTCATGTACTCTTTGACAGTACAATTAAGATTGAAAAATTCTCAATCCATTGGTTTAAATAATTTATTTTATTTTTAATAATGAATACATTTTCATTGAAGATATTTATAATTGAATTCCAGATTTTACTGTAAACTGGAAAGAGGACAGCTTTCTGGAAAAAGTTTTCCATTGAATTTTTCCTTGAGTACATATTACAGTTTCTTCTTCTTTTTCATTATCAGTATCCTCATCTTCTCCTTCACAAATAAGCATATTAACAAGTTTATTTTGTAACATGTTAGAATTGCTGATTTTGTAATTTTCATAATTGGAAATATCTTCATTATCAGGCAAAAATTGTGGATAATCAATATCTGAATCATTGACCCAAATAGCAAACTACCAATACCCTTTACACTTTGTAATTTATTACAATTAGAGCACTTCATCGTCAACAGTAACTATTCTACTGTAACAAAAACATCAAACTCAATTGAATCAAGTTGAAAATGGACAAAAATTAAAATTTTATTTATATGTTTATTTCTCATTACAAAATTATTATTATACATTAAAAAATATGAAAGAAAAAATAATGAAAAATGAAAATGAATTCTATCAACAAGGAAAAGTATTTATGCAAAAATAAAACAGTGATGTTGTGGGAAGTTTCATTGAAAATGATGTGGCAGTCAACATGTTAATAAATGCATACTCTTAAATGTTTTGTTAATTTTAATATATATAATAAATTATTTATTATATACAAGGTATATTAAAATTTATTATTTATATATTTATCAAGCTTCTATCAGCTTCTACCCCTTTGTCTAGTTTTTTAGTAAGCTTTCTCTAATTATATACTTGTTTTTTTTCCAATATATTTTCTTCAACTTCTTTTATGTCTTTTTTCATTCTCATTTTCCATCTCCTTGGTGCAGCTTCTTTACTTTCCACAAACCTCCATCTTCATGACCTACTAATATATTATTTTTTTTATCTTATGACATGTCTGAACCACCATAATTCTTCTTTGGGTGTCATTCCTTTTAAATTTACAATCTCTGTTATCCCCTGCTATCTTCATTCTTTAAGTTTCTCCATTATATGTACTTTAAATAGTTACTAATAATTTACTAGAGTGTAAATTGAGGTAAGAAATGCATTATTATTACTTTGTGGAGTTTCTTTAGGTAATAATGAATCTCATAAAAACTGTATGGGTTCCTTTCAAATTTTTATATTAAGTATGCCTTTCAAATTAAAAAGACTTATCTGAATTAGTTTAAATACTATATTTTGACTTTTTTTATTTGGTAAAAGTTGATGTTTTAGGAACAGTGAAATATTCAAATTTAACAACTATTCTGATCAATCATAATCTACTAAGCTTAATGATGTTCCTGTTAATTGAAGAGAAAATGTGACTGAAATATCAGATGTACCATTATAATGATTGATACTTCAGTCTTCTTCCTTTGATACGGAATGTCGACCTCTCTCTCTCTCTCTCTCTTATCTTCTAAAGTCAATTGGAAGATTGATATCTCTTAGAGATCGCTAATTGAGAAAAGGAAACAATAAGAAAGAAAAATGAAGAATTTTGATGAGTTTACCTGAATAGCTGAAAAATGTTATTAAATATTAAAATAGAGGAATTTTTAAAAAAAATTTATGAAATCATTATATATTAATGGAACTTTATTTAAACTTTAGTAAAAATTTTATATCATTTTTATTTTAATCAGATTTGCATATTTACTTGTCTTATTTAGGAAATATACTTCATAGATTTGAAAAAACTTTTGTCATAATTGAAATATTTTAATATTCAGGATTTTTAATAAATGGACATTTTTATTTAATAGTATATATTCCTACTGATACAATAATAATGCACAATTGTAATAAAGTAAATAATTTTTCCTCGTTTTAATGTATTACAACAGTTAATATTTTTGCATATCTAAATAAAACTGTTGATCAACAATTGTGTTCTTGGTTAAGCATAAAAGACAAATACTAACTCTAAAAAATGCAAAGTGTAGAAATGAAGTTTGATTATTTTACATAAGGGGCCGTCCATAAATTACGTAAGGTGTTTTGGGGTGGGTGGGGGTAAAGGATTTCTTACTATTTCTTACTCAGGGGTAGGGGGTAATAGATCTCGTCTTACGTAATATTCTTATTTTTATTTTTTGATCTCGTTGAGTGGTGGCGTTTTGAATTTGGCTTCAATTTGGCGGTTTCTATTAAGAACGCTGGTTGTCTCGTGTGACGTGATAGAGTAATAACGCTAGCAGATTTACGCTCTACACATTTTCTGTCATGGGAGAAAGGCCGTGTGGTGGTTTCTCTCTCTTGTTTTTTATTAGAATAAGTGCACCATTCCTTTGGGTTGTATAACACTAAGAATACATAAACCAAAATGCATAATACAAAGTAAGCATAAAATTAGTATTCGGCTTTCAGTGAAAACTAAAATGTAAAACCAGAAATTATAAATAGTCTTTTCTTTCATATTTTTTAACATCATTGTAAAAAGCATGAAATAGTGGTTTCTGAACAAGCTTATCGAGTGGACGTGGCCACCCGAAACCAAGCGTAAAAATTTCTAATCTCAGAATAAGTGTATGTTGATCGTAAATTGGACAATGATAGATCATATAGTCGACGGTGTCTAGGTTTTCTGTACACAAAAGCAAGGAGCAGTTTCTGCCCGGTTATACATCGCTTGGTAGCTTCTAAAATTACCATGCTCAGTAAGTAGTTGAGCAGTAGCAAACGTTAAATCTCTAAGTAGTGATGAGAACCTGCATTCAACACTAGGAAAATAAAGTCTTGTTATTCTACCAGTTTTACTGCTTAACTACTTTTACTGGTTCCACTTTTGCATAACGTTGTTACGAATATAATTTTTAAGGCTGCTACGTGAGAGAGGGATGCGAATGTAGTCCAAATCAGTGTCCTTAGCCTCAAAGTCGTCTTTTTCATTTCCTAGTATGCCAGTATAGCCAGGAACAAATATAGAAGTTATCTTATTTACATGGTTTTTAATATGGTGCTGGATATATGCGATTTTATTGCTATTGCAATTGGGATTTAATAGAGCTTTTAGGACAGACAGAGAATCACTGTAAATGTTGATAGACAGAGTTTCGTTTGGTAGTGAAGTGGCCCACTGAACAGCTTGGTAGTCGGCATCTTCTTCAGCTTAATAGATGGAGGTATGTTGGAGGTATCTGTACCTTCTAACATATTTTTGGCAAAATATGTCAGTTTGGATGAAGATACAGATAATTGAGCCGAAAAGAAGTGAACTTTTGGACCCATCTGTGAAGATATTAATGTCTGCGTGATTATCCATGGAGGAAGCAGATGACACCAAATAACCTTGTTCACAGGATGATGATCAGAGATAGTAGGGTAATTGCAATGTGGTAGCGTATGAACAGCCGTAGATAGGAGTAGAGATTGTTGTTGAGCCTTGACGTTTGTAGTTCTGATGTAGTAGTTTAGAACCTTTTCTACGATACATAGTGGCAAAGGAATAAGCTCCGCTAGTATCAGAGAGGCATTAGTAAAAACTGTTCTGCCGCACTTTGAAATTCTGATGTCAAACTGGCTTTGAAGAGAGAGTAATTTACTTGCTACTGAACTTTTATTAGTTACATGATCACAGCCAGAGGCCGCGTAAAGTAGCATTGGTTGTATTGCCCCATTATATAGAGTTTTATAAGCTTTATTATTTAGTCCCCAAGTGCACCTAACACATTTTAGCAGCATGTAGTTTATTTTCTTGGCCTTAGCCAAGATGTAATCAATATGGCAACGGAATATAGTTTCTTTCTATTCTCTCTTGTTTTATCTTGTATGATGTTTCTTTTACACATGCTCAAGCTAGTCGATCTGACAAAGTTTTTTGCGTCTTTTGCGAACATTAAAATTAATATAAAAACAATTATAATGACGTTGATTAATGATGATGATAATAATAATAATATTGTTAATAATTAAAAAATAAAGTTCTTAAAATAAATTGTTCATTCGAATTCATTAAATTTTTATATTTTAAAATGTGTTCACATAAAGTCTTTTATAAATATTAGTACATATTAATTAACTAGTTAATAATTATATATTTTGGACCTAATGTGTTTAGGGTTTCATTAAAAACATTTTTTTGGTTAATTTAAAATCTTTCTATAAAATCATGCCAAAATATTACGTAAGATAGGAAGGGGAGGGGGGATAAAAAGAAAATATTACTTTTTCTTACACAGGGGTGGGTGGGGGTCTAGAATGGCCGAAATTGCCCTTACGTAATTTATGGACGGCCCCTAACCCCATCCACTAGTATAACCAAATGATCTACTAGACTATTAATTAGCTTTAATATATACTGATAAATAATGCAGCAGATTGTTTGGTTATGTTTTATATAACGTAAATTGTTAAGTGGTAAGAATAATAATTAATATACAATACATCCCAACAAATAAGTGAACTGTAAGGCATTTTTAATGATTCAACGATATATTATGATCTTTTCTTTTCAATAAATTAAATATTATTGTTTTTACATGATAATTTTTACTTTGTATAGAATATTTAATTTGTATAATAATTGTTTAATTTAATGTATCTATTATTTAAAACGATGTAGCTAGCTATGTTCAGTTTGCATTGCAACGTATTGAGTTTGCATCAGCATCTTTTATATTTGGCAGAAAGCCATAATTGCTATAATTGATTAATAGGATTTCACAGTCAAAAACTTTCTCTTCCTTAAAGGATATTTAATTTAATTTAACTTTTTTTAGTAATGAAATTAATCAGTCAGTAGTTTCAATAATTGTTGTTCGTTACATAATCTTTACATGAAAAAAATTATTTAAATTAAACTATCTATAAATTCTTATTAAATAATCAAAAATATTTCTTAGTTAAAATAAATATTTACCTATTAACTTATTAAAATATTTATATAATAAAGAGTAAATAATTGTAAATTAATCATAGAATGGTACTTTATGTAAGGTTTTTAACAAAATGATGAAATAATTTGCTTATTTTATCACAGGTGTGTGTCTGTAAATACAAAATAATATATAATCAAATGGTAACTTACAAAAGAACAAATTTGCTCACATAATAGATTTTTAAGAATGTTAGTACTATTGACTTCAAAATTTTTTTTCACATTAGCTATCTTGTACATTTTTTATGCATTATTAGTTATTTATTTAAGCATAATGGATACACTCTATAATGCGGAGAGAGAAAATATTTACTTACAAATACAAAACTTGGTATTAAATACAATTCAACATAAAAATTACAAAATTAGAAGCTATGAGACTTATAACA